>NW_026055581.1:5000-8384 GCF_023757995.1 Alternaria metachromatica
TCACAGCATCAAACATTCCGCACCGGAATGATACCAACAGCCGCAGGCTGTCCCCCAACGCCTTGGCCTGTCGGGCCTCATCGTTGGAGCTCGGTTACCCGAGGGAGTAGCACGTACCTTAAGCCAGCCGAAGCCAGCCCATCCCTTTCCGCGCGTTGCGACGGCCAAACGTTACTTTGGCTCGCCACAGGATCGGCCAATCTGCACACGCACTAGCAGATCCGGCGTCCCCTGTACCAGGTGATGTTGCCCGCGTCACAAGCCCATGGCTGGGCTTGCCTTCCCCCGACAGTTGGGGACTTCCCCGGGAAGGTCAAGACGCTGGACTAGCGATTATCTTTACCGAGGCTCACTGTTACAGGCCTGTGTAGGTTAACCTGTTATTGCCTCAAACTTCCATCAACTTGAGTTGATAGTCTCTCTAAGAAGCCGGCGACCAGCCAAAGCTAGCCTGGCTATTTAGCAGAGTAAGGTCTCGCTCGTTATCGCAATTAAGCAGACAAGTCACCCCACGAACTAAGAACGGCCATGCACCACCACCTGAAAAATCAAGAAAGAGCTCTCAATCTGTCAATCCTTATTTCATCTGGACCTGGTGAGTTTCCCCGTGTTGAGTCAAATTAAGCCGCAGGCTCCACGCCTGGTGGTGACCTTCCGTCAATTTCTTTAAGTTTCAGCCTTGCGACCATAATCCCCCCAGAACCCAAAAACTTTGATTTCTCGTAAGGTGCCGAGCGAGTCAGAAAAAGAACATCGCCCGATCCCTAGTCGGCATAGTTTACGGTTAAGACTACGACGGTATCTGATCGTCTTCGATCCCCTAACTTTCGTTCACTGATTAATGAAAACATCCTTGGCAAATGCTTTCGCAGTAGTTAGTCTTCAGTAAATCCAAGAATTTCACCTCTGACAACTGAATACTGATGCCCCCGACTGTTCCTGTTAATCATTGCGGCGTCTCTAGAAACCAACAAAATAGAAACGCACGCCCTATTTTATTATTCCATGCTAACGTATTCGAGCAAAGGCCTGCTTTGAACACTCTAATTTTTTCAAAGTAAAAGTCCTGATTCCCCAGCACGCCCAGTGAAGGGCATGAGGTTCTTCAGAAGGAAGGCCCGGCCGGACGAGTGCACGCGGTGAGGCGGACCCGCCAGCCAGGCCCAAGTTTCAACTACGAGCTTTTTAACTGCAACAACTTTAATATACGCTATTGGAGCTGGAATTACCGCGGCTGCTGGCACCAGACTTGCCCTCCAATTGTTCCTCGTTAAGAGATTTGAATTGTACTCATTCCAATTACAAGACCCAAAAGAGCCCTGTATCAGTATTTATTGTCACTACCTCCCCGTGTCGGGATTGGGTAATTTGCGCGCCTGCTGCCTTCCTTGGATGTGGTAGCCGTTTCTCAGGCTGCCTCTCCGGAATCGAACCCTAATTCCCCGTTACCCGTTGAAACCATGGTAAGCCAATACCTTACCATCGAAAGTTGATAGGGCAGAAATTTGAATGAACCGTCGCCAGCGCAAGGCTATGCGATCCGTAAAGTTATCATGAATCACCAAGGAGCCCCGAAGGGCATTGGTTTTTTATCTAATAAACACATCCCTTCCGAAGTCGGGATTTTCAGCATGTATTAGCTCTAGAATTACCACGGTTATCCAAGTAGTAAGGTATTATCAAATAAACGATAACTGATTTAATGAGCCATTCGCAGTTTCACGGTATAATTGCTTATACTTAGACATGCATGGCTTAATCTTTGAGACAAGCATATGACTACTGGCAGAATCAACCAGGTAACAATCGTACGCCAGAGCGCCGGAGCGCCGAGGCTGCACCCCCGAAAGGGCGGACTGTACCAAAGAGGGGGGTCGCCGAAACAACCCCAACCGCCTACTGCGAAAGCACCCAGGGCGCGATCGCGGCAGGCAGCCTATTCATTTGCCCCCACTGAGTTCCCCAAGGCGTGGTCCGCCGCGAAGCCTGACCGGCGTTGCCGCCAGTAGCAAGCCCGCTGCATGCACGCCTCAAGAGGAGAAAGCCCACGCCGCCTCACACACACGAAGCGCGGATAGGCGGCAGGACGGTCCCCAAAGAGCTGGTGAAATCGTTGGCAGAGCCATCAATCCACAGACCCCAAAAATGGTGCCTGCTCATGGAAGTGAGCAGGACTTCAGGCGTCAAGCGCAAGTACGGGTGCAGCGCCGGAGCGCCGCTTCGTGATATAGGCCTTAGCCCACCCCTACAAGCCCCCAACAGTCGCCGAGTCCCGGGTAACGCGCTGGCCAGAGTTGACGTCCCCAACCGCTACCTGGGTAACAAGGCATGCAAATATGAAACCAAAAAGTGGTGCCCACCCCCGAAACTGCGCTGCGAACAACGCCGAAGCAGGGGGGAAGAGCAGAAAGTATAGCTGAAGCAAGGGGCGATCCACCACACTGAAGTAACTGGCATAGCCCAACAGCCACCGATCCGCAAACGAGGATGACAATAGGCGGGGGCACCAGCGAAAACGCGGCCTCAATCCCCAGGCCGAAGCCCGTTCGCCCTAAACACCACCCAAAAAGTCCGTCCACCAGCCGAATATTGATTCAAGTTGCCTCATAAAAATATTCAGCCCGCAGCAAAGCGCAAAAGGGTTGCCCCCTAGGCGCCTCCGGCCAGTTTGGTGCCCAAAACGTCCGTCCACCAGCCGAATATTGATTCAAGTTGCCTCATAAAAATATTCAGCCAGCAGCAAAGCGCAAAAGGGTTGCCCCCAAGGCGCCTCCGGCCAGTTTGGTGCCCCAGACCCGATCACCCACCAGCGCAAATATTGATTCAAGTTGCCTCATAAAAATAATTGCGCTGCGGCTCAAAAGGGTTGCCCCCTACGAACCTCACCCATCTGATACTAGTCTGGTTGGGTGGGTAGCTGGGTTCTGAGGACCCCAACTACCCTCCTCATATAGTGTAGGAACATCGTTCGGCTCGATTTTCGCGTTCCGGGGTTAAGGTGGCGGAAAACAGCTCGGAGGTGCGCTTTTTTGTATGGGAAACCGTGTAGACATGCGCAGGCTCATACAAACCATAAACCGAATCCAAAAAATACAGAGTCTAGTAGCTTTGGCGCACAAAGCGATTGCGCCTTGGGTAGTAGTAAGAAAAGGCTTCAAAGTCGAAAAATAAATCAAGAGTCTAGTAGCTTTGTAAAATAAATCAAGAGTCTAGTAGCTTTGTAAAATAAATCAAGAGTCTAGTAGCTTTGTAAAATATATTGAATGGGATAAATTGAAGATTGATTGAAGACTGAAACATAGGCGGAGACGCCCCTATATACCCCAGAGGTGGCTGGTACCAGCCACCCCAAATATCATGAACTTCAACACTCCCCCTCAGGCT
>NW_026055582.1:0-7258 GCF_023757995.1 Alternaria metachromatica
AAGTAATTAAAGAATTAATAGGCTATACTTTTATAGTTTATATTTACACTAAAAATTAAAATTAAGAGAACTTTTACTCTTTTACTTTACTAGAGATTTCTATTCTCTATAAGTCCCTCTTAGAACATCTGCGTTATAGTTTAACAAATATGCTGCTCTAGCTAAACTCTCTACCTAATAATGTCTTTAACCTAGATTAGCCTATAAAGAACCTTTAAACTAGAAGTTAGGCAGTAAAACCTAGCTCTGCTTTATTAAATAAGTAAAAAAATAATAAAAGTAGTAGTATTTTACTAGCGCTAAAGCTTCTACCTATTCTATACTCTCTATGTCTTTTTATAATGTTAAATTAGAGTTAAGCTTAATAGAGTCTTCTTTCTCTGCTAATTTAGCTAAGCCTATTCCCTTAGCTGTAGTTTCGCTAGATAGTAGATAGAGATAGTAGAAATCTTGTTAATCTATTTATGCGCGTTACTAATTAGATAATAAAGTATTTAGCTACCTTAAGAGCACAGAGGCTAAAAACTAGAATTTCTAGCTCTATACCTTGCAGTTTTCTATAAGAAGTAGACTATATCTTAAGCTACTAGATAGCTCTAGCAACCTACTTCTATTTAGCTATTAAACTGCATGCGTAGACGCTTACAGGCGCTTATAGCACTTAGCTATAGATTATCTATTACACTAGGCTTGCGCCTAGCTTATTCTATGCGTTGTTACTATTCTCTAGATTATTACTCTAGTGCGCACTATGCCTTTCGGCTAGCTGTAGTAGCATAGGCTTTAGAAACTTTCTATAATTTAAGAATATTGCTAGCGCAGAGCGCGTTACTACGCCTGCGCTAACTAGAGCTTACCTTTTACGTCTCTGTTGTAACTCTTATAAAGTTAAGTTATAGTTACTTCTACTATTTACCTGCGCTTAGTTAAATCTCTTCGCTTTAACATTTAGAGCACTAGGCAGAAATTATATTACGTTAACACTATTTTCTAGCTATCGCAATACTATATTTTAATTAGACAGTTAGATTTCTCTTATCTATACTAGTTCTAAGTTAGTTATTAAACGTGCGCCGGACAGCTAAAGCCTGCTAAGAGTGTTAGCACTCTAGCGCTAAAAGGCGCCTACCTTGTAGTTAGTGCTCTTCTGCGCTAGAGGCGTCTCTCTAAGGCCTAACGCACCTAACTCTTAGAGCTAATTCTTTTTCTAAAGTTACAAATCTATTTTACTAACTTCTCTTATCTATATTATTCTATTAACTAGAGGCTATTTACTTTAGAGACCTACTATAGTTATAAGTATAACCTAGCATAAAAACTATTTCTTTAAGCAGATTTTTAAAGCTTATTAGAAGCGCACTAAATACTATAAAAGTGCAGCGCTCTTCTAGCTATTAAACTCTAGCTCTAAATAAACTAATTTTAGAGTAATAGACTATTAAGAAGAAAAGAGAACTCTTTTTAGAGCTTCTACTAAGGTCTCCGCTCTTAGTTGCGTTACTATAGAGAATCTATATCTAGATACTAGAATTTTAACTAGTTTCTCTTTTAAGAGCGCAGCGTAAGCGCTAATATTAAAATAGAATTACTCTATCTCTTAGAATTAATTAACCTGTATCTAACTACTATTTATACAGAATCTTTCTCTACTTTAGTTCTTAAAGTTCTTATTTAAGTATTTGCTACTACTACTAAGATCTACACTAGAGGCTGTTTAACCTAGAGTTACCTCTAAGGCTTTGTTACAGACCTCTACGCCTACCTACTTACTAGAGCGTAAATTCTACTCTAGCAGAGGGGTATAAGTAACACGCTTAAGCGCTATCTATTTTTAGAGCTAGTTTATTTAGTAGGTAAGTTATTACACATTTCTTAGTAGATTCTAACTTCTATAGCTACTATTCTACTATCTAGATAAACTAATACCTTTTGTAGTGTCTAATAAGCGTGTATTCTAGTACTTTAACCCTCTATTTAGTTTATTCTGCATCGCTAGTTCTACTTACTAAAAATAGCCTACTAATAATATTTTATTTAACTATCTACGTTTAATTAAGTAATAAGAACTTCTTACATATTTAAAGTTTAAGAATAGGTAAAGGCTGTTTTAGCCTCTAGGCCTCTAATTATTTACTTTACCTTATAAAACTAAATACGTTACTACTATTCTAAAGGAAACTTTAGCAGAAACTAGCTACTAGATAGTTTAATTAGTCTTTCGCCTCTATACCTAAATTTAATAATTAATTTACACGTTAGAACTACTATAAGCCTCTACTAGAGTTTTCTCTAGCTTTACTCTATTTAAGCATAGTTTACTATCTTTTAGATTCTAACAGCTATGCTCTTACTTAAATCTTTCTAAAGACATTAGAATTAGTTAATAGTGCACTCTTATAGGTTTCTACCTCTATTTACTTTTATTACGCGCTTAGACTTAACACCTAAACACTTATATAGATATTAAACTTCTTAGTCTATATTTTAAAATAGGCTGCTTATAGCTATTACGCTAGTATCTTAGCAGATACGCGGACCTTAGTTTAGGCTAGTAATATATTGTCTCCTCTATAAGGCCTCTCTAAAGAGAGGTACGTAATAGAGACCTTTATCTTACTACCTAAACTAATACTAGCCTACCTATAGAAGAGTGCACTAGGTAAAAGCCTAGATAAGTAACTATAAGCAAGTCTAGCTACAAGCGCTTCTCTTTTAATAATTTTACGTGCTGTTTAACTCTTTTTCTAAAGTGCTTTTTATCTTTTAATTACTCTACTTATACGCTATTAGTCTCTAGCTAATATTTAGCTTTAGAAGAAATGTACCTTCTATTTAGAGCTATATTTCTAAACAACTTAACTTGTTAAAGGGGCTTTACACAGTAATAGCTAGTAACTATATATAGAATTCTTACCCTCTATAACGTTCTGTTCTAAGAAACTTAGACTACTACTAAAGCTAAAGCGCCCTCTGCAAATTACAACTCGGACTCTAAAAGAGCTAGATTTTAAATTTAAGCTGTTACCGCTTTACTCGCTGTTACTAGAGCAATTCTAGTTAGTTTCTTATACCTCTGCTTATTAATATACTTAAGTTTAGTAGGTATCTCTACCTAATCTAAGGTTAAAGGTTAAAAAAAAGGCTTACTAGACGCTAACCTTAGCTAGCAAAGAGCGCGACTTATACTACGCTCTAAAACTAGTAGGCTAGCTACTAATAACTTTAAGGTAAGTCTCTAGCGAACTAGAGACAAAAGACACCTAACACTAAGTAAAGCTTAAGAGTACAAATAACGCTTAAATAGGCATACTCTTTAGAATACTAAAGAGCGCAATGTGCGTTTAAAGATTTAATAATTTACTAAATTCTGTAATTTACACTATATATTGCATTTCGCTACGTTCTTTATTAATACTAGAACTAAGAGATTTGTTATTAAAAGTTATAATTAATTACGTTATTACTAACGCTAATTACTATTACAAAAGGTTTATAGTTAGTTCTAAGAGTAGGCAAGCCTACCTAGAAAACAAGAAGTACGCAAAAGACACAAGTAAATAATTTAGTAGAGCTAGCTCTACTGCGCACGCTGTAAAGCAGTACCTAGTAGAGAGTATCTAACCTGCCTTATTATTATGTAATAATCCCTCTACAGGTTTACCTATAAAGACTTTATTACAACTTTTACTTTCTCTAAATAACTAAGTTTAGAGAACTTTCTAGCTTAGAGTAGTTATTACTAACCTCCTTAAGCTAGTCTAAACGCCTTACTAAGCTATTTAATTAGTAGTAGCGACAGGCAGTGTATATAAAGGTTAGAGATGTAATTAACGCATGCTAATAACACGTGCTTACTAGACATTTCTTATTAAAAAGTAATAATTATAATACTTTATCTCTAGCATAATAGAGTTTAATAAGATTACCTAAACCTTTTAGTTAAAGTAAAGAACTTATTAGCTCTATTAGTGTAGCGCGCGTACAGCCTAGAACATCTAAGAGCATTACAGCATTAAATATTCTGCACTAGAATAATACTAATAGCTATAGGCTGTCCTCTAACGCCTTAGCCTATTAGGCTTTATTATTAGAGCTTAGTTACCTAAGAGAGTAGCACGTACCTTAAGCTAGCTAAAGCTAGCCTATCTCTTTCTACGCGTTATAATAGCTAAACGTTACTTTAGCTCGCTATAAGATTAGCTAATCTACATACGCACTAGCAGATCTAGCGTCCTCTATACTAGGTAATATTACCTGCGTTATAAGCCTATAGCTAGGCTTATCTTCTTCTAATAGTTAGAGACTTTTCTAGAAAGGTTAAGACGCTAGACTAGTAATTATCTTTACTAAGGCTTACTGTTATAGGCTTATATAGGTTAACCTGTTATTGCCTTAAACTTCTATTAACTTAAGTTAATAGTCTCTCTAAGAAGCTAGCAACTAGCTAAAGCTAGCCTAGCTATTTAGCAGAGTAAGGTCTTACTTATTATTATAATTAAGTAGACAAGTTACTCTATAAACTAAGAATAGCTATACACTACTACCTAAAAAATTAAGAAAGAGCTCTTAATCTATTAATTCTTATTTTATCTAGACCTAGTAAGTTTCTCTATATTAAGTTAAATTAAGCTATAGGCTCTACGCCTAGTAGTAACCTTCTGTTAATTTCTTTAAGTTTTAGCCTTGTAACTATAATCTCTCTAGAACCTAAAAACTTTAATTTCTTGTAAGGTGCTAAGCGAGTTAGAAAAAGAACATTGCCTAATCTCTAGTTAGTATAGTTTATAGTTAAGACTACAACAGTATCTAATTATCTTTAATTCTCTAACTTTTGTTTACTAATTAATAAAAACATTCTTAGCAAATGCTTTTGCAGTAGTTAGTCTTTAGTAAATCTAAGAATTTTACCTCTAATAACTAAATACTAATACCTCTAACTATTTCTGTTAATTATTACAGCGTCTCTAGAAACTAATAAAATAGAAACACACGCTCTATTTTATTATTCTATACTAATATATTTAAGCAAAGGCCTGCTTTAAACACTCTAATTTTTTTAAAGTAAAAGTTCTAATTCTCTAGTACGCCTAGTAAAGAGCATAAGGTTCTTTAGAAGAAAGGCCTAGCTAGATAAGTGTACGCGGTAAGACAGACCTGCTAGCTAGGCCTAAGTTTTAACTATAAGCTTTTTAACTATAACAACTTTAATATACGCTATTAGAGCTAGAATTACTATAGCTACTAGCACTAGACTTGCCCTCTAATTATTTCTTATTAAGAGATTTAAATTATACTTATTCTAATTATAAGACCTAAAAGAGCTCTATATTAGTATTTATTGTTACTACCTCTCTATGTTAGAATTAGGTAATTTACGCGCCTACTGCCTTTCTTAGATATAGTAGCTATTTCTTAGGCTGCCTCTTTAGAATTAAACTCTAATTCTCTATTACCTATTAAAACTATAGTAAGCTAATACCTTACTATTAAAAGTTAATAGAGTAGAAATTTAAATAAACTATCGCTAGCGTAAGGCTATGCAATCTATAAAGTTATTATAAATTACTAAGAAGCTCTAAAGAGCATTAGTTTTTTATCTAATAAACACATCTTTTCTAAAGTTAGAATTTTTAGCATGTATTAGCTCTAGAATTACTATAGTTATCTAAGTAGTAAGGTATTATTAAATAAATAATAACTAATTTAATAAGCTATTTGCAGTTTTATAGTATAATTACTTATACTTAGATATATATAGCTTAATCTTTAAGATAAGCATATAACTACTAGCAGAATTAACTAGGTAATAATTATACGCTAGAGCGCTAGAGCGCTAAGGCTATACCTCTAAAAGAGTAGACTATACTAAAGAGAGAGGTTGCTAAAACAACTCTAACTACCTACTACAAAAGCACCTAGAGCGCGATTGCAGTAGGCAGCCTATTTATTTACCTCTACTAAGTTCTCTAAGGCGTAGTCTACTATAAAGCCTAACTAGCGTTGCTGCTAGTAGTAAGCCTACTACATGCACGCCTTAAGAGGAGAAAGCCTACACTACCTTACACACATAAAGCGTAGATAGGTAGTAGAATAGTCTCTAAAGAGCTAGTAAAATTATTAGTAGAGCTATTAATCTATAGACTCTAAAAATAGTGCCTACTTATAGAAGTAAGTAGAACTTTAGGCGTTAAGCGCAAGTACAGGTGCAGCGCTAGAGCGCTGCTTTGTAATATAGGCCTTAGCCTACCTCTATAAGCCTCTAATAGTTGCTAAGTTCTAGGTAACGCGCTAGCTAGAGTTAACATCTCTAACTACTACCTAGGTAACAAGGCATGCAAATATAAAACTAAAAAGTAGTACCTACCTCTAAAACTACGCTGCGAATAACGCCGAAGTAGAGGAGAAAAGTAGAAAGTATAGCTAAAGCAAGAGGCAATCTACTACACTAAAGTAACTAGTATAGCCTAACAGCTACTAATCTACAAACAAGAATAATAATAGATAGAGGCACTAGCAAAAACGCAGCCTTAATCTCTAGGCTAAAGCCTATTTACTCTAAACACTACCTAAAAAGTCTATCTACTAGCTAAATATTAATTTAAGTTACCTTATAAAAATATTTAGCCTGTAGTAAAGCGTAAAAGAGTTACCCTCTAGGCGCCTCTAGCTAGTTTAGTGCCTAAAACGTCTATCTACTAGCTAAATATTAATTTAAGTTGCCTTATAAAAATATTTAGCTAGTAGTAAAGTATAAAAGAGTTGCCTCTAAAGCGCCTCTAGCTAGTTTAGTGCTCTAGACCTAATTACCTACTAGCGTAAATATTAATTTAAGTTGCCTTATAAAAATAATTGCGCTACAGCTTAAAAGAGTTACTCTCTACAAACCTTACCTATCTAATACTAGTCTAGTTAGATAGGTAGCTAGATTCTAAGAACTCTAACTACTCTTCTTATATAGTATAGAAACATTATTTAGCTTAATTTTTGTATTCTAAGGTTAAGATAGCAGAAAATAGCTTAGAGGTGCGCTTTTTTATATAGAAAACTATATAGACATACGCAGGCTTATATAAACTATAAACTAAATCTAAAAAATACAGAGTCTAGTAGCTTTAGCGCACAAAGCGATTGCGCCTTAGGTAGTAGTAAGAAAAGGCTTTAAAGTTAAAAAATAAATTAAGAGTCTAGTAGCTTTGTAAAATAAATTAAGAGTCTAGTAGCTTTGTAAAATAAATTAAGAGTCTAGTAGCTTTGTAAA
>NW_026055583.1:0-7126 GCF_023757995.1 Alternaria metachromatica
CTACTAGACTTTTACTTTATTTTACAAAGCTACTAGACTCTTAATTTATTTTACAAAGCTACTAGACTCTTAATTTATTTTATAAAGCTACTAGACTCTTAATTTATTTTACAAAGCTACTAGACTCTTAATTTATTTTTTAACTTTAAAGCCTTTTCTTACTACTATCTAAGGTATAATTGCTTTGTGCGCTAAAGCTACTAGACTTTATATTTTTTAGATTTAGTTTATAGTTTATATAAGCCTGCGTATGTCTATATAGTTTTCTATATAAAAAAGCGCACCTCTAAGCTATTTTCTACTATCTTAACTCTAGAACGCAAAAATTAAGCTAAATAATATTTCTACACTATATAAGAAGAGTAGTTAGAGTTCTTAGAATCTAGCTACCTACCTAACTAGACTAGTATTAGATAGGTAAAGTTTATAGAGGGCAACTCTTTTAAGCTATAGTGTAATTATTTTTATAAGGTAACTTAAATTAATATTTACGCTAGTAGGTAATTAGATCTAGAGTACTAAACTAGCTAGAAGCGCCTTAGAGGTAACTCTTTTACACTTTACTACTAGCTAAATATTTTTATAAGGCAACTTAAATTAATATTTAGCTAGTAGATAGACGTTTTAGACACTAAACTAGCTAGAGGCGCCTAGAGAGTAACTCTTTTACGCTTTACTATAGGCTAAATATTTTTATAAAGTAACTTAAATTAATATTTAGCTAGTAGATAGACTTTTTAGGTAGTATTTAGAGTAAACAGGCTTTAGCCTAGAGATTAAGGCTACATTTTTACTAGTGCCTCTATCTATTATTATTCTTATTTGCAAATTAGTAGCTATTAGGCTATACTAGTTACTTTAGTGTAGTAGATTGCTTCTTACTTTAGCTATACTTTCTACTCTTTCTCTCTACTTTAGCGTTGTTTACAGCGTAGTTTTAGAGGTAGATACTACTTTTTAGTTTTATATTTACATGCCTTATTACCTAGATAGTAGTTAGAGACGTTAACTCTAGCTAGCGCGTTACCTAGAACTTAGTAACTATTAGAGGCTTATAAGAGTAGGCTAAGGCCTATATTATAAAGCAGCGCTCTAGCGCTGCACCTATACTTATACTTAACGCCTAAAGTTCTACTTACTTCTATAAGTAGGTACTATTTTTAAAGTTTATAGATTAATAGCTCTACTAATAATTTTACTAGCTCTTTAGAGACTATTCTGCTGTCTATCTATGCTTTATATATATAAGGTAGTGTAGGCTTTCTTCTCTTAAGGCGTATATATAGTAGGCTTACTACTAGTAGTAACGCTAGTTAGGCTTTATAGTAGACTACGCCTTAGAGAACTTAGTAGAGGTAAATAAATAGGCTGCCTACTGCAATCGCGCTCTAGGTACTTTTATAGTAGATAGTTAGAGTTATTTTAGCAACCTCTCTCTTTAGTATAGTCTACTTTTTTAGAGGTGTAGCCTTAGCGCTCTAGCGCTCTAGCGTATAATTATTACCTAGTTAATTCTACTAGTAGTTATATACTTATCTTAAAGATTAAGCTATATATATCTAAGTATAAGTAATTATACTATAAAACTGTAAATAGCTTATTAAATTAGTTATTATTTATTTAATAATACCTTACTACTTAGATAACTATAGTAATTCTAGAGCTAATATATGCTAAAAATTCTAACTTTAGAAGAGATGTATTTATTAGATAAAAAACTAATACTCTTTAGAGCTTCTTAGTAATTTATAATAACTTTATAGATTATATAGCCTTACGCTAGTAATAGTTTATTTAAATTTCTACTCTATTAACTTTTAATAGTAAGGTATTAGCTTACTATAGTTTTAATAGGTAATAGAAAATTAGAGTTTAATTCTAAAGAGGTAGCCTAAGAAATAGCTACTATATCTAAGAAAGGCAGCAAGCGCGCAAATTACCTAATTCTAATATAGAGAGATAGTAATAATAAATACTAATATAGAGCTCTTTTAGGTCTTGTAATTAGAATAAGTATAATTTAAATCTCTTAATAAGAAATAATTAGAGGGCAAGTCTAGTACTAGTAGCTGTAGTAATTCTAGCTCTAATAGTGTATATTAAAGTTATTATAGTTAAAAAGCTTATAGTTAAAACTTAGGCCTAGCTAGCAGGTCTACCTTACCGCGTGCACTTATCTAGCTAGGCCTTTCTTCTAAAGAACCTTATACTCTTTACTAGGCGTACTAGAGAATTAGAACTTTTACTTTAAAAAAATTAGAGTGTTTAAAGTAGACCTTTACTTAAATACATTAGTATAGAATAATAAAATAGAGTATACGTTTCTATTTTGTTAGTTTCTAGAGACGCTGTAATAATTAACAGAAATAGTTAGAGGTATTAGTATTTAGTTGTTAGAGGTAAAATTCTTAGATTTACTAAAGACTAACTACTATAAAAGTATTTACTAAGAATATTTTTATTAATTAGTAAACGAAAGTTAGAGAATTAAAGATAATTAGATACTATTATAGTCTTAACTATAAACTATACTAACTAGAGATTAGGCAATATTCTTTTTCTAACTTACTTAGTATCTTATAAGAAATTAAAGTTTTTAGATTCTAGAGAGATTATAGTTGTAAGGCTAAAACTTAAAGAAATTAATAGAAGGTTACTACTAGGCGTAGAGCCTATAGCTTAATTTAACTTAATATAGAGAAACTTACTAGGTCTAGATAAAATAAGAATTAATAGATTAAGAGCTCTTTCTTAATTTTTTAGGTAGTAGTGTATAGCTATTCTTAGTTTATAGAGTAACTTGTCTGCTTAATTATAATAATAAGTAAGACCTTACTCTACTAAATAGCTAAGCTAGCTTTAGCTAGTTACTAGCTTCTTAGAGAGACTATTAACTTAAGTTAATAGAAGTTTAAGGTAATAATAGGTTAACCTACATAGGCCTATAATAGTAAGCCTTAGTAAAGATAATTACTAGTCTAGCGTCTTAACCTTTCTAGAGAAGTCTCTAACTATTAGAGAAAGGTAAGCCTAGCTATAGACTTATAACGCGGGTAATATTACCTAGTATAGAGAACGCTAGATCTACTAGTGCGTATGTAGATTAGCTAATTCTATAGTAAGCTAAAGTAATGTTTAGCTATTGCAACGCGCAGAAAGAAATAGGCTAGCTTTAGCTAGCTTAAGGTACGTACTACTCTCTTAGGTAACTAAGCTCTAATAATAAGGCCTAATAGGCTAAGGCGTTAGAGAACAGCCTATAGCTATTAGTATTATTCTAGTGTAGAATATTTAATACTATAATACTCTTAGATATTCTAGGCTGCACGCGCGCTACACTAACAGAGCTAATAAGTTCTTTACCTTAACTAAAAGGTCTAGATAATCTTATTAAACTCTATTGTGCTAGAGATAAAGTATTATAATTATTACTTTTTAATAAGAAATGCCTAGTAAGCGCGTATTATTAGCATGCGTTAATTACATCTCTAACCTTTATACATACTACCTATTACTACTACTAATTAAATAGCTTAGTAAGGCGTTTAGACTAGCTTAGAGAGATTAGTAATAACTACTCTAAGCTAGAAAGTTCTCTAAACTTAGTTATTTAGAGAAAGTAAAAGTTATAATAAGGTTTCTGTAGGTAAACCTATAGAGAGATTATTACATAATAATAAGGCAGATTAGATACTCTCTACTAGGCACTACTTTATAGTGTGCGCAGTAGAGCTAGCTCTGCTAAATTATTTACCTGTATCTTTTACGTACTTCTTGTTTTCTAGGTAGACTTACCTACCTTTAGAACTAACTACAAACCTTTTATAATAGTAATTAGCGTTAGTAATAACGTAATTAATTATAACTTTTAATAATAGATCTCTTAGTTCTAGCATTAATAAAGAACGTAGTAAAATATAATACGTAGTGTAAATTATAGAATTTAGTAAATTATTAAATCTTTAAACGTATATTACGCTTTTTAGTATTCTAAAGAGCATACCTATTTAAGCGTTATTTATACTCTTAAGCTTTACTTAGTGTTAGGCGTTTTTTATCTCTAGTTTACTAGAGACTTGCCTTAAAGTTATTAGTAGCTAGCCTACTAGTTTTAGAGCGTAGTATAAGTTGCGCTCTTTACTAGCTAAGGTTAGCGTCTAGTAAGCCTTTTTTTTAACCTTTAACCTTAGATTAGATAGAGATACCTACTAAACTTAAGTATATTAATAAGTAGAGGTATAAGAAACTAACTAGAATTGCTCTAGTAATAGTAAGTAAAGCAGCAACAGCTTAAATTTAAAATCTAGCTCTTTTAGAGTCTAAGTTATAATTTATAGAGAGTGCTTTAGCTTTAGTAGTAGTCTAAGTTTCTTAGAATAGAATATTATAGAGGGTAAGAATTCTATACGTAGTTACTAGCTATTACTGTGTAAAGCCTCTTTAATAAGTTAAGTTATTTAGAAATATAGCTCTAAATAGAAGGTATATTTCTTCTAAAGCTAAATATTAGCTAGAGACTAATAGCGCATAAGTAGAGTAATTAAAAGATAAAAAGTACTTTAAAAAGAGAGTTAAACAGCACGTAAAATTATTAAAAGAGAAGCGCTTACAGCTAGACTTACTTATAGTTACTTATTTAGGCTTTTACCTAGTGTACTCTTCTATAAACAGGCTAGCATTAGTTTAGATAGTAAGATAAAAGTCTCTATTACGTACCTCTCTTTAGAGAGGCCTTATAGAGAAGACAATATATTACTAGTCTAGACTAAGGTCTACGTATCTACTAGAATACTAGCGTAATAGCTGTAAGCAGCCTATCTTAAAATATAGACTAAAAAGTCTAATATCTATGTAAGTGTTTAGGTGTTAAGCCTAAGCGCGTAATAAAAGTAAATAGAGGTAGAAACCTATAAGAGTGCACTATTAACTAATTCTAATGTTTTTAGAAGAATTTAAGTAAGAGCATAGCTATTAGAATCTAAAAGATAGTAAACTATGCTTAAATAGAGTAAAGCTAGAGAAAACTCTAGTAAAGGCTTGCAGTAGTTCTAACGTGTAAATTAATTATTAAATTTAGGTATAGAGGTAAAAGACTAATTAAACTATCTAGTAGCTAGTTTCTACTAAAGTTTCTCTTAGAATAGTAGTAACGTATTTAGTTTTATAAGGTAAAGCAAATAATTAGAGGCCTAGAGGCTAAAATAGCCTTTACCTATTCTTAAACTTTAAATATATAAGAAGTTCTTATTACTTAATTAAACATAGATAGTTAAATAAAACATTATTAGTAGGCTATTTTTAGTAAGTAGAACTAGCAATATAGAATAAACTAAATAGAAGGTTAAAGTGCTAGAATACACGCTTATTAGACACTACAAAAAGTATTAGTTTATCTAGATAGTAGAATAGTAGCTATAGAAGTTAGAATCTACTAAGAAATATATAATAACTTACCTACTAAATAAACTAGCTCTAAAAATAAATAGCGCTTAAGCGTGTTACTTATACCTCTCTACTAGAGCAGAATTTACGCTCTAGTAAGTAGGCAGGCGTAGAGATCTATAACAAAGCCTTAGAAGTAACTCTAGATTAAACAGCCTCTAGTGCAGATCTTAGTAGTAGTAGTAAATACTTAAATAAGAACTTTAAGAACTAAAGTAGAGAAAGATTCTATATAAATAGTAGTTAGATACAGATTAATTAATTCTAAGAGATAGAGTAATTCTATTTTAATATTAGCGCTTACGCTACGCTCTTAAAAGAGAAACTAGTTAAAATTCTAGTATCTAGATATAGATTCTCTATAGTAACGTAACTAAGAGCAGAGACCTTAGTAAGAGCTCTAAGAAGAGTTCTCTTTTCTTCTTAATAGTCTATTACTCTAAAATTAGTTTGTCTAGAGCTAGAGTTTAATAGCTAGAAGAGCGCTGCACTTTTATAGCATTTAGTGCGCTTCTAATAAGCCTTAAAAATCTACTTAAAGAAATAGTTTTTATGCTAAGTTATACTTATAACTATAGTAGGTCTCTAAGGTAAACAGCCTCTAGTTAATAGAATAATATAGATAAGAGAAGTTAGCAAAATAGATCTATAACTTTAAGAAAAGAATTAGCTCTAAGAGTTAGGTGCGTTAGATCTTAGAGAGACGCCTCTAGCGTAGAAGAGCACTAACTATAAGGTAGGCGCCTTTTAGCGCTAGAGTACTAATACTCTTAGTAGGCTTTAGCTATCTAGCGCACGTTTAACAACTAACTTAGAACTAGTATAGATAAGAGAAATCTAACTATCTAATTAAAATATAGTATTATAATAGCTAGAAAATAGTGTTAATGTAATGTAATTTCTGCCTAGTGCTCTAAATGTTAAAGTAAAGAGATTTAACTAAGCGTAGGTAAATAGTAGAAGTAACTATAACTTAACCTTATAAGAGTTATAATAGAGACGTAAAAGGTAAGCTCTAGTTAGCGCAGGCGCGGTAACGCGCTTTGCGCTAGCGACATTCTTAAATTATAGAAAGTTTCTAAAGCCTATACTACTATAGCTAGCTAAAAGGTATAGTGCGCACTAGAGTAATAACCTAGAGAATAGTAATAACGCATAGAATAAGCTAGGCGCAAGCCTAGTGTAATAGATAATCTATAGCTAAGTGCTATAGGCGTCTATAGACGTCTACGCATATAGTTTAATAGCTAAATAGAAGTAGGTTACTAGAGCTATCTAGCAGCTTAAGATATAGTCTACTTCTTATAGAAAACTATAAGGTATAGAGCTAGAAATTCTAGTTTTTAGCCTCTGTACTCTTAAGGTAGCTAAATGCCTTGTTATCTAATTAGTAACGCGCATAAATAGATTAATAAGATTTCTACTATCTCTATCTACTATCTAGCAAAACTATAGCTAAGAGAATAGGTGTAAGGCAGACTTTACGCGCAAAAAGGCAGGCTAGTTAGAAGATAGCTTATATTTAGAGTTAAGAATAGTAGACGCAGAATCTAAGAAAGAAAGAGTCTAGCTAGATCTATATAGAAAGAGAGAGAGAAAGCTAGTAGAAGCTAGTACTAGATAGTACTAGCTTATAGTAGTAAATATCTCTTTTAAAGAGTCTAGTAGCTTTAGCAGAGTCTAG
>NW_026055584.1:0-7119 GCF_023757995.1 Alternaria metachromatica
ATAAGAGTAGTAGTATTTTACTAGCGCTAAAGCTTCTACCTATTCTACACTCTCTATATCTTTTTATAATGTTAAATTAGAGTTAAGCTTAATAGAGTCTTCTTTCTCTGCTAATTTAGCTAAGCCTGTTCTCTTAGCTATAGTTTTACTAGATAGTAGATAGAGATAGTAGAAATCTTATTAATCTATTTATGCGCGTTACTAATTAGATAACAAAGTATTTAGCTACCTTAAGAGCACAGAGGCTAAAAACTAGAATTTCTAGCTCTATACCTTGCAGTTTTCTGCAAGAAGTAGACTATATCTTAAGCTACTAGATAGCTCTAGCAACCTACTTCTATTTAGCTATTAAACTGCATACGTAGACGTTTGCAGGCGCCTGTAGCACTTAGCTATAGATTATCTATTGTACTAGGCTCGCGCCTAGCTTATTCTATGCGTTATTACTATTCTCTAGGTTATTACTCTAGTGCGCACTATGCCTTTCGGCTAGCTACAGTAGCATAGGCTTTAGAAACTTTCTGCAATTTAAGAATATCGCTAGCGCAGAGCGCGTTACTGCGCCTACGCTAACTAGAGCTTGCCTTTTACGTCTCTATTGTAACTCTTATAAAGTTAAGTTATAGTTACTTCTACTATTTACCTACGCTTAGTTAAATCTCTTCGCTTTAATATTTAGAGCACTAGGCAGAAATTATATTACGTTAACACTATTTTCTAGCTATTGCAATACTATATTTTAATTAGACAGTTAGATTTCTCTTATCTATACTAGTTCTAAGTTAGTTGTTAAATGTGCGCTAGATAGCTAAAGCCTACTAAGAGTGTTAGCACTCTAGCGCTAAAAAGCGCCTACTTTACAGTTAGTGCTCTTCTGCGCTAGAGGCGTCTCTCTAAGGCCTAACGCACCTAACTCTTAGAGCTAATTCTTTTTCTAAAGTTATAAATCTATTTTACTAACTTCTCTTATCTATATTATTCTATTAACTAGAGGCTATTTACTTTAGAGACCTGCTGTAGTTATAAGTATAACCTAGCATAAAAACTATTTCTTTAAGCAGATTTTTAAAGCTTATTAGAAGCGCACTAAACACTATAAAAGTGCAGCGCTCTTCTAGCTATTAAACTCTAGCTCTAAACAAACTAATTTTAGAGTAACAGACTATTAAAAAGAAAAGAGAACTCTTCTTAGAGCTTCTACTAAGGTCTCCGCTCTTAGTTGCGTTACTATAGAGAATCTATATCTAGATACTAGAATTTTAACTAGTTTCTCTTTTAAGAGCGCAGCGCAAGCGCTAACATTAAAATAGAATTACTCTATCTCTTAGAATTAATTAACCTATGTCTAACTACTATTTATATAGAACCTTTCTCTACTTTAGTTCTTAAAGTTCTTATTTAAGTATTTGCTACTACTACTAAGATCTACACTAGAGGCTGTTTAACCTAGAGTTACCTCTAAGGCTTTGTTACAGACCTCTACGCCTACCTACTTACTAGAGCGTAAATTCTGCTCTAGCAGAGGGGTATAAGTAACACGCTTAAGCGCTATCTATTTTTAGAGCTAGTTTATTTAGTAGGTAAGTTATTACACATTTCTTAGTAGATTCTAACTTCTATAGCTACTATTCTACTATCTAGATAAACTAACACCTTTTGTAGTGTCTAATAAGCGTGTATTCTAGTACTTTAACCCTCTATTTAGTTTATCCTGCATCGCTAGTTCTACTTACTAAAAATAGCCTACTAATAATGTTTTATTTAACTATCTACGTTTAATTAAGTAATAAGAACTTCTTATATATTTAAAGTTTAAAAATAGGTAAAGGCTGTTTTAGCCTCTAGGCCTCTAATTATTTGCTTTACCTTATAAAACTAAATACGTTACTACTATTCTAAGGGAAACTTTAGCAGAAACTAGCTACTAGATAGTTTAATTAGTCTTTTGCCTCTATGCCTAAATTTAATAATTAATTTACACGTTAGAACTACTATAAGCTTCTACTAGAGTTTCCTCTAGCTTTACTCTATTTAAGCATAGTTTACTATCTTTTAGATTCTAACAGCTATGCTCTTACTTAAATTCTTCTAAAGACATTAGAATTAGTTAATAGTGCACTCTTACAGGTTTCTACCTCTGTTTACTTTTATTACGCGCTTAGGCTTAACACCTAAACACTTATATAGATATTAGACTTCTTAGTCTGTATTTTAAAATAGGCTGCTTATAGCTATTACGCTAGCATCTTAGTAGATACGCGGACCTTAGTCTAGGCTAGTAATATATTATCTTCTCTATAAGGCCTCTCTAAAAAGAGGTACGTAACAGAGACCTTTATCTTACTACCTAAACTAATACTAACCTATCTACAGAAGAGTGCACTAAGTAAAAGCCTAGATAAGTAACTATAAGCAAGTCTAGCTATAAGCGCTTCTCTTTTAACAATTTTATGTGCTGTTTAACTCTCTTTCTAAAGTGCTTTTTATCTTTTAATTACTCTACTTATACGCTATTAGTCTCTAGCTAATATTTAGCTTTAGAAGAAATGTACCTTCTATTTAGAGCTACATTTCTAAATAACTTAACTTGTTAAAGAGGCTTTACACAGTAATAGCTAGCGACTATATATAGAATTCTTACCCTCTATAACGTTCTGTTCTAAGAAACTTAGACTACTACTAAAGCTAAAGCGCCCTCTGCAAATTATAACTCGGACTCTAAAAGAGCTAGATTTTAAATTTAAGCTGTTGCCGCTTTACTCACTGTTACTAGAGCAATTCTAGTTAGTTTCTTGTACCTCTGCTTATTAATATACTTAAGTTTAGCAGGTATCTCTACCTAATCTAAGGTTAAAGGTTAAAAAAAAGGCTTACTAGACGCTAACCTTAGCTAGCAAAGAGCGCAACTTATACTGCGCTCTAAAACTAGTAGGCTAGCTACTAATAACTTTAAGGCAAGTCTCTAGCGAACTAGAGACAAAAGACGCCTAACACTAAGTAAAGCTTAAGAGTATAAATAACGCTTAAATAGGCATACTCTTTAGAATACTAAAGAGCGTAATATGCGTTTAAAGATTTAATAATTTACTAAATTCTATAATTTATACTATATATCGCATTTCGCTACGTTCTTTATTAATACTAGAACTAAGAGATCTATTATTAAAAGTTATAATTAATTACGTTATTACTAACGCTAATTACTATTATAAAAGGTTTATAGTTAGTTCTAAGAGTAGGCAAGTCTACCTAGAAAATAAGAAGTACGCAAAAGACACAAGTAAATAATTTAGTAGAGCTAGCTCTACTGCGCACGCTGTAAAGTAGTACCTAGTAGAGGGTGTCTAACCTGCCTTATTATTATGTAATAATCCCTCTGCAGGTTTACCTATAAAGACCTTATTATAACTTTTACTTTCTCTAAATAACTAAGTTTAGAGAACTTTCTAGCTTAGAGTAGTTATTACTAACCTTCTTAAGCTAGTCTAAACGCCTTACTAAGCTATTTAATTAGTAGTAGCAACAGGCAGTGTATACAAAGGTTAGAGACGTAATTAACGCATGCTAATAATACGTGCTTACTAGGCATTTCTTATTAAAAAGTAATAATTACAATACTTTATCTCTAGTACAACAGAGTTTAATAAGATTACCTAGACCTTTTAGTTAAGGTAAAGAACTTATTAGCTCTATTAGTGTAGCGCGCGTGCAGCCTAGAACATCTAAGAGTATTACAGTATTAAATATTCTACACTAGAATAATACTAATAGCTGTAGGCTGTCCTCTAACGCCTTAGCCTATTAGGCCTTATTATTAGAGCTTAGTTACCTAAGAGAGTAGCATGTACCTTAAGCTAGCTAAAGCTAGCCTATCTCTTTCCGCGCGTTGTAATAGCTAAACGTTACTTTAGCTCGCTATAAGATTAGCTAATCTACACACGCACTAGCAGATCTAGCGTTCTCTATACTAGGTAATATTACCTGCGTTATAAGCCTATAGCTAGGCTTACTTTCCTCTAATAGTTAGAGACTTTTCTAGAAAGGTTAAGACGCTAGACTAGTAATTATCTTTACTAAGGCTTACTATTATAGGCCTGTATAGGTTAACCTATTATTGCCTTAAACTTCTATTAACTTAAGTTAATAGTCTCTCTAAGAAGCTAGTAACTAGCTAAAGCTAGCCTAGCTATTTAGCAGAGTAAGGTCTTACTTATTATTATAATTAAGTAGACAAGTTACTCTATAAACTAAGAATAGCTATACACTACTACCTAAAAAATTAAGAAAGAGCTCTTAATCTATTAATTCTTATTTTATCTAGACTTAGTAAGTTTCTCTATGTTAAGTTAAATTAAGCTATAGGCTCTACGCCTAGTAGTAACCTTCTATTAATTTCTTTAAGTTTTAGCCTTGTAACTATAATCTCTCTAGAACCTAAAAACTTTAATTTCTTATAAGGTGCTAAGCGAGTTAGAAAAAGAATATTACCTAATCTCTAGTTAGCATAGTTTATAGTTAAGACTACAACAGTATCTAATTATCTTTAATTCTCTAACTTTTGTTTACTAATTAATAAAAACATTCTTAGCAAATGCTTTTGCAGTAGTTAGTCTTTAGTAAATCTAAGAATTTTACCTCTAATAACTAAATACTAATGCCTCTAACTATTTCTATTAATTATTACAGCGTCTCTAGAAACTAACAAAATAGAAACACACACTCTATTTTATTATTCTATACTAATATATTTAAGCAAAGGCCTGCTTTAAACACTCTAATTTTTTTAAAGTAAAAGTTCTAATTCTCTAGCACGCCTAGTAAAGAGCATAAGGTTCTTTAGAAGAAAGGCCTAGCTAGACAAGTGTACGCAGTAAGGCAGACCTGCTAGCTAGGCCTAAGTTTTAACTATAAGCTTTTTAACTACAACAACTTTAATATACGCTATTAGAGCTAGAATTACTATAGCTACTAGCACTAGACTTGCCCTCTAATTATTTCTTGTTAAGAGATTTAAATTATACTTATTCTAATTATAAGACCTAAAAGAGCTCTATATTAGTATTTATTATTACTACCTTTCTATGTTAGAATTAGGTAATTTACGCGCCTACTACCTTTCTTAGATATAGTAGCTATTTCTTAGGCTGCCTCTTTAGAATTAAACTCTAATTCTCTATTACCTATTAAAACTATAGTAAGCTAATACCTTACTATTAAAAGTTAATAGAGCAGAAATTTAAATAAACTATTACTAGCGCAAGGCTATGTAATCTATAAAGTTATTATAAATTACTAAGAAGCTCTAAAGAGCATTAGTTTTTTATCTAATAAATACATCTTTTCTAAAGTTAGAATTTTTAGCATGTATTAGCTCTAGAATTACTACAGTTATCTAAGTAGTAAGGTATTATTAAATAAACAATAACTAATTTAATAAGCTATTTGCAGTTTTATAGTATAATTACTTATACTTAGATATATATAGCTTAATCTTTAAGATAAGCATATAACTACTAGTAGAATTAACTAGGTAATAATTGTACGCTAGAGCGCTAGAGCGCTAAGGCTGTACCTCTAAAAGAGTAGACTATACTAAAGAGAGGGGTCGCTAAAACAACTCTAACTACCTACTACAAAAGCACCTAGAGCGCGATTGCAGTAGGCAGCTTATTTATTTACCTCTACTAAGTTCTCTAAGGCGTAGTCTGCTACAAAGCCTAACTAGCGTTACTACTAGTAGTAAGCCTACTATATACACGCCTTAAGAGGAGAAAGCCTACGCTGCCTTACACACACAAAGCGTAGATAAGCAGCAGAATAGTCTCTAAAGAGCTAGTAAAATTATTAGTAGAGCTATTAATCTACAGACTCTAAAAATAGTGCCTACTTATAGAAGTAAGCAGAACTTTAGGCGTTAAGCGTAAGTACAGGTGCAGCGCTAAAGCGCTGCTTTGTAATATAGGCCTTAGCCTACCTCTATAAGCCTCTAATAGTTGCTAAGTTCTAGATAACGCGCTAGCTAGAGTTAACGTCTCTAACTACTACCTAGGTAATAAGGCATGCAAATATAAAACTAAAAAGTAGTACCTACCTCTAAAACTACGCTGCGAACAACGCTAAAGCAGAGAAAAAGAGTAGAAAGTATAGCTAAAGCAAGAGGCAATCTACTACACTAAAGTAACTAGTATAGCCTAACAGCTACTAATCTATAAACAAGAATAATAATAGGTAGAGGCACTAGCGAAAACGCAGCCTTAATCTCTAGGCTAAAGCCTATTTACTCTAAACACTACCTAAAAAGTCTATCTACTAGCTAAATATTAATTTAAGTTACCTTATAAAAATATTTAGCCTATAGTAAAGCGCAAAAGAGTTACCCTCTAGGCGCCTCTAGCTAGTTTAGTGCCTAAAACGTCTATCTACTAGCTAAATATTAATTTAAGTTGCCTTATAAAAATATTTAGCTAGTAGTAAAGTGTAAAAGAGTTACCTCTAAAGCGCCTCTAGCTAGTTTAGTGCTCTAGACCTAATTACCTACTAGCGTAAATATTAATTTAAGTTACCTTATAAAAATAATTGCGCTATAGCTTAAAAGAGTTGCTCTCTATAAACCTTATCTATCTAATACTAGTCTAGTTAGGTAGGTAGCTAGATTCTAAGAACTCTAACTACCCTTCTTATATAGTGTAGGAACATTATTTAGCTTAATTTTTGCGTTCTAAAGTTAAGGTAGCAGAAAATAGCTTAGAGGTGCGCTTTTTTATATAGAAAACTATATAGACATACGCAGGCTTATATAAACTATAAACTAAATCTAAAAAATACAGAGTCTAGTAGCTTTAGCGCACAAAGCAATTACGCCTTAGGTAGTAGTAAGAAAAGGCTTTAAAGTCGAAAAATAAATTAAGAGTCTAGTAGCTTTATAAAATAAATTAAGAGTCTAGTAGCTTTGTAAAATAAATTAAGAGTCTAGTAGCTTTGTAAAATAAATTAAGAGTCTAGTAGCTTTGTAAAATAAAGTAAAAGTCTAGTAGTTTTATAAAATAAAGTAAAAGTCTAGTAGCTTTATAAAATAAAGTAAAAGTCTAGTAGTTTTATAAAATAAAGTAAGAGTCTAGT
>NW_026055585.1:0-6299 GCF_023757995.1 Alternaria metachromatica
CTACTAGACTCTGCTAAAGCTACTAGACTCTAGATTTTAACTTAGCTAAAATTTAAAATCTGCTAAAGCTACTAGACTCTACTAAAGCTACTAGACTCTGCTAAAGCTACTAGACTCTTAAATTTAACTTAGCCAAAATTCGAAATCTGCTAAAGCTACTAGACTCTACTAAAGCTACTAGACTCTAGATTTTTTTAGCTACAATTTAAAATCTTGCTAAAGCTACTAGACTCTGCAAAAGCTACTAGACTTTAGATTTATTCTTATTTTACTAAAGCTACTAGACTCTAGATTTTTTTAGCTACAATTTAAAATCTTACTAAAGCTACTAGACTCTACGAAAGCTACTAGACTTTAGATTTATTCTTATTTTACTAAAGCTACTAGACTCTAGACTTTTTTACCTTAGCTAAAATTTAAAATTCTGCTAAAGCTACTAGACCTAGAATTTATCTTTTACTTTAGCTAAAATTTAAAATTCTGCTAAAGCTACTAGACTTTAGATTTATTTCTATTTCGCTAAAGCTACTAGACTCTAGAATTATTTTAGCTTTACTAGACGTTTTTGTCTAGCGCTAAATATTTGCTAGGTACCTAAGCCTAGCTAGCGTTACTTTTATTTGCTAGGCAGATGCGCTAAAGCTACTAGACGTAGTAGCGTAGCCTTACTAATTTCTATAGATACGCGCATAGGCTACCTCTACTAAAAACCTTAACACTACGCGCTTATGCGCCTACTATTATAAGATTTTTTACTACGCCTAAATAGCGCGTAGCGCCTTCTCTTTAGTTACTATAGGCTAGGCCTACTTCTTAACTAATAAGAAGAGTATCTATTCTAATTTTAACTAAGCTAGTAGTAGGCTTACGCTTAATAGCTTGTAATAATAAGGCTACTTAACTACTTATACAACCTAGCTAGATAACTAAGTTATCTATAAAGAATTTAATTCTACGTACTATATAATTGTAATACGCTAGCAAATAGCTCTAATTTCTATAGAACTGCTAACGCCGGCCTAGTAAGGTTCTAGGCTAAAGGCCTATTTGTATCTAACTAGTGTAGGTAGAAATTACTCTATTCTAGTATAGATTCTAACTTAGAGGCGTTTAGCTATAATCTAGTAGATAGTAGCTTTGTAGCAATGCCTAGTTAGATAGCTATAAAAACTAATTATCTAAAACTATAGTTTCTCTTGTACTAAGCGGTATTACTATTAGAGTAAGATTATTAGTAGAGTAAAACTAACCTATCTTATAATAGTCTAAACCTAGCTTACGTTCTCTATTAGTAGGTAAATAATCTAACGCTTACTAAATTCTGCTTTAGTATAATAGAAAGAGCTAATATTAAAGAATTAAAAAGTAATATTACTATAAACGCTTAGCTGCTATAAGCTAGTTATCTCTGTAGTAACTTTTTTAGCACCTCTATACTTATATTTTAAGTAATTAATAAATTAATAGGCTACACTTTTATAGTTTGTATTTATACTAAAAATTAAAATTAAGAGAACTTTTACTCTTTTACTCTACTAGAGATTTCTGTTCTCTATAAGTTCTTCTTAGAACACCTGCGTTATAGTTTAATAGATATACTACTCTAGCTAAACTCTCTACCTAATAATATCTTTAACCTAGATTAGCCTATAAAGAACCTTTAAACTAGAAGTTAGATAGTAAAACCTAGCTCTGCTTTATTAAATAAGTAAAAAAATAATAAAAGTAGTAGTATTTTACTAGCGCTAAAGCTTCTACCTATTCTATACTCTTTATATCTTTTTATAATGTTAAATTAGAGTTAAGCTTAATAGAGTCTTCTTTCTCTACTAATTTAGCTAAGCCTGTTATAAGAACATAGCCTCTATAAACCTTATAGGTTTACTTAAAGCTATCTTCTTACTTTAACTTTAAATATCTCTATCTCTAAAGCTACTAGACTTTACTAAAGCTACTAGACTCTACTAAAGCTACTAGACTCTGCTAAAGCTACTAAACTCTTTAAAAGAGATATTTACTACTATAAGCTAGTACTATCTAGTACTAGCTTCTACTAGCTTTCTTTCTCTCTTTCTATATAGATCTAGCTAGACTCTTTCTCTCTTAGATTCTGCGTCTACTATTCTTAACTCTAAATATAAGCTATTTTCTAACTAGCCTGCCTCTCTACGCGTAAAGTCTACCTTATATAATAGTAGACCTTATAAGCATTTTTACTTACTATAGGCTTCTAGCCTTAATAAAAATAAGTAGCTCTTACTTATTCTTAGTTATTATATAGAATTATAGCTTTAGTTACTAGCTCTTTACTAAGTCTAGCGCTTTTAGATAGTAGAAGAGCGCGCTAAAATTTTAGCGCTCTAATCGCTACTAGCACAGGTTAGATTTAGACTCTATCTTAGTACGCTATTAGGTAGAAAAGAATAGCTCTCTTACTATAGAATAGTCTTTACTACCTAATAGTCTAAAGCTACAGCTTTTACTCTACTTACCTACCTACCTTTACGCGCCTACGCGCGCGCGCTCTATTTCTAGCTATAAACTTTTAAGTTTAGTAGGCTAGTAAATTTTAGAAATTTTATCTATTACGTAGATAGGCACTTACCTACTACTGCCTTAGGCTACTCTACCTTTACAGTTTAAGAACCTACGCGATTAAAACTTACCTCTCTCTACCTACGCACTTAGATAGAACTCTTAACTAACTTTAACTCTATTCTAAGTTATCTCTTATAAAGTTACTACTAATTTTTCTACCTTTCTTAAAAGGTACTATACATAATAGCTAATACTAGTAATAAAGATAAGTTCTAGCGCAGCTGCAGCGTTTCTACGTAGCGCTAGGTATTCTTTAATAGCCTCTTTCTTAAAGGTTACACCTACGCTAAAATCTACTCTTAGTTCTATAGCTAGTTGCGCGAAGCCTCTATAGTTTTTTACTTAGCTCTTTCTACTTCTAACTTTAAGAACTCTATAGATACTAAACAGCCTACTATTAAGGTTACTAAGAAGCCTTAGCCTATTACTAAGGTTGCTAAGAAGTCTTAGTCTATTATTAAGGTTGCTAAGAAGTCTTAGTCTAAGAGCTATAACCCTTTTTATAGGCTTAACACTACTAGTTAAGCCTATTTTAGTTAACTCTCTTTTATAAAGTCTACTAAAGAGCTTTCTAGCTTTAACGCTACTAGCTAAGCGCCCTCTAATAAGTTTCTACCTTTAGAAATAGCTTCTAGAAAGCTACTTCTACTAGCTGCTTTACTCTACTACGTTAACTCTAGTATTAACGCAGCTTAGAATATTTAGAGTTATATAATTAAGTTACTAGATTTACCTACTAAAGTTCTAGATTCTAAACTTTTCTGCTCTTCTTCTCTATTTCTAGATAAGAATACCTTATAGGCTAGCTACTCTAGCACTTTACTCTTTTACTCTAAGCTAGAGGTTACTACCTTCTAGCTTTCTACCGCACCTAGCTATTCTAGTAAATAGCTTTTAGGTGTTAATAATCTATATACATTTTACCTACGTTCTATAAAGGCTATCTAGAACTACCTTACTAAGTGTATAGCTAAGTTTAATCTAGATAAGTAAACCTTTCTAAGCTTCTGTTTTATACACCTACTAGAAGCTACTAACCTATCTGCGTTTTTTACTTTAGACTATAATTACCTAGCTACTCTTACCTCTAGACTATTTTATACTCTAGCTAACTATACTTTAGAGTATTGCAATACTAAGAACTACTATACCTACTTAAGCAAGAACTTTAAATTACTTTAAAAGAACTTTAAGAACGTTTCTACCTATTACTTCTACTTAATTACGTAGCTTAATAAAGAGTGTGTCTAGTATAATAACGCTACTAATAACGCTAAGACCTAGTAGAAGCAGACTACTAAGCTATTAGCTTTACTTACTAAGACAAAGAATACGCTAGATTTCGCCTAATGCAATACTCTTCTAGAAGAATAGGCAAATTTATAGCTCTTATAACTTCTTTTATCTCTATTAGGTAATTTATCTACTTAAACGCTCTTAGTTGTACCTATTTCTATCTCTATAAAGGCCTCTCTAGATTTTACTTCTAAATTTCTACCTTTAATTATGCGACGTAGTAAACCTACTTCTACTACCTAGCTCTCTTCTTTTACTTAGCTAGTATCTATAGTTACTAAGAATAATAAATTTATTATTATTAAGAGTTAGGTAGTTATTCTTCTACCTACTCTTTGCAAAATAAAGCGTCTTGTAGACAATATATAAGTCTACGTAGACACTAATAATAGTAGTCTACCTAAGCTACGCCTCTTTAAAAGTAACTCTATATTATTAAACTTATTTTTTTTAGGTATATTTACTTACTAGATAGCTAAGAGTAAGCAGTTCTAAGATTCTAAGACTTAGGCCTAATCTATCTACTAGTATACTAATAGATTAGCTCGTGTTACTCTCTCTTCTCTAGAATTATAGTATAGCTATACTTTCTCTACTAAGATAGAGTGCTTTCTTATTCTATATTAGACCTAGAGTAACTCTAACCTCTTTACTACAAATAAAAATAAGATATTCTAGCTTTAATACCTCTGTGTACCTATTAACGTTTAGACTAACTTTAAGGTCTAGGCCTCTTTTAAGGTTAACTTTAGTATTCTAGCTATAGACCTTTACATTCTCTATAAGTTATATAGTATTAAGATTATAAGTAAGCTTCTGTTACGCTATACTAATTTTCTTAATATGTTGCCTTAGGCTACTTCTACGTTAGAGGCCTTCTATTAGCTTCTAGAGTTTATTATAGTCTATATACATAACTTTAACTATACTTCTAGAGTAGCTTTCTATAAGCGCTTTTAGAATTGTAATTACTATAGTTCTACTACTACTAACAACGCTACTATAGTAGAAGGTTCTAAGGTAAAAAACGCTTCTATATGTTAAGGTATAGGTTAGCTAGACGCTACTAAGCTAACCTTTTTAAAGCCTTACACCTCTAAGCTAGCTAATAATAAGCCTAAAGTTTATTTTATCTATTACTAGCCTAGTTATATTACCTGCAATTGCTCTAAGAAGCCTAAGAAAGAACTAGTTAAAGCTACTTAGCGTTAAGCTAGGTTTTTTCTAGAGCCTAACTATAGCGACAACTAGTTTAACCTTTCTAATGTAGAAGACGCTTCTAAATCTAATTTAGAAAACTACTAACTCTAGAAGGTAGGCTACCTTCTAGAGTTAAACTATAGCTATAGCAAAACGCTCTAGCTAAGTTATTTATAGGCCTTACTATCTATAACACTAGTGCGCTGCTTTAATAGACCTAGGTCTAGTAGTAGAAAGACTACTACTTAACTCTAAGCTTTATATAATTTACTTTTGTGTCTACTACTAGCTCTAGCTATATTACCCTCTATAATTTAGAATAGTTTGCTTTTTCTTTCTTTGTTAGCTCTACTCTAGTAGTTTCTTATAGGTGTAAGACCTTAGCTAATAATAGCGCAGATAGCAATTTTGTTTTAAAAAAGTTTTTAAACTAAATCTACGCCTTTACTTTAATCTTACTATTACAACCTATTATATATAAGAGCTATAATAGTAAAGCTACTAAATTAATTACCTACTAGATTAAATTCTTTCTTAAAATAGACATCTACGTAGAACGCATAACTACTTATGTAGTAGAATCTTATAGTTTTTTTAATCTTATACTTAGGTTTAAATAGAGAAGGCTCTACTAACCTAAACTTAATTACTATATAGAAATAATTAAATTTACTAACTAGTACTATTACTAGTTATATTAGCTTACTAGAGTTGCACTATTAGTTATTTATAAGAAAAAGAAAATAGGCTCTATTAGCCTGCTAGATTTCTGTTATACGCACAACCCTCTAGAAGTAGAAACTTCTTCTAACACCTAGCCTTCTAGTTACGCTAGACAGAATTTTAGTTTAATAGACTATAGCGTTACTATTAAGAATATAGAGCTTCTACTACTACTCTAGTTTTCTAGTTGCGCAGAGGTTCTCTCTAAGCCTGTAGATTCTAAAGTGCTAACGCTACTACCTAAGCCTGCTTCTAAGATTAATATTTAATAGGTTTTACTTAAGGTAATATAAAAGCTATGCAAGAAGTAGAATTTAACTATTTACCTAATAGCTACTAGAGGGCTCTAGAACTCTTAATTTTAGCGCGCTGTAGTAGATAAAGACTATACTAAGTTTATAGGTACTTCTACTAAGGTTACTCTTAAGAATATTCTAACACTAGAACTTTTTAAGAAATATACTAATTACATTCTAGTGTTT
>NW_026055586.1:0-4764 GCF_023757995.1 Alternaria metachromatica
ACACTGCCTGCTTCTTGCGCCTCCCTGACAAAGTGCCACTGAATGTCAATGTGCTTGGTGCGTGCATGGTTGTATGGGTTGCTGGCCAGCGCTATTGCGCCTTGGTTGTCAGCCAAAATGGGCGTTGCCAGCGGCTCGTCCTTCTCCATGGCTTGAAGTTCAACCAGCAGGCGCCTCAGCCAGATAGCTTCTTTAGTTGCTTGGGTCTGGCCCATGTATTCAGCTTCGCAGGAGGAGAGGGCCACAGTGGGCTGGCGTTTTGACGACCAGCTGATTGCGCCGCTACCAAGGTTGAAGATATAGCCAGATGTTGAGCGTCTTGTGGCTGTATCGCCGCCCCAGTCGGCGTCAGTGTAGCCTGACAAGGGCTTCAGGTCGCCTTTGTACACCAATACCCAGTCAAGTGTACCTTGAAGGTACCTGAGTAAGTGCTTGACTGCGGCTATGTGGTGAGGGGCTGGATTGGCCATGTAGCGGCTGAGCGAGGAAACTGCAAAGGCGATGTCTGGGCGAGTTCCTAGCATGAGGTACATGAGGGAACCAATAGTTCTGGCGTATTGCTTGGTGTCTTCTTTGGTTGCCTCAAAGCCCTCTGGTCCTGGTTCCAATTTGCCAGTCATGGGTACCAAATTTGGCTTGCAGTCAGACAGGCCAGCGTCTGCCAGGACTTTGGCAAGATAGCCCTTTTGTGACAGGCGAAGAATCCGATTTGGGCGGTCGCGAATAATCTCCATGCCCAGGTAGAAGCGGCACTCGCCAAGGTCACTCATTTCAAAACGCTTTGAAAGGGCTGCCTTTAGTTCTGAAATCTTGCCCAGGTCTGGGCCAGCGATAAGGAGATCGTCCACGTAGATGGCGACGTAGAGGTGCCCTTTGGTGAATATCCCCATGTCTGAAGTAAGTGGTGCAAAGCCTTGGTCCTTCAGAAAAGCAGCCAAGGTCTCATACCAAATTCTGGGGCTTTGCTTCAGGCCATACAGTGCCTTGCGCAGCTTGCAGAGCTTGCCCTCGCTGCCCTTCAGGCCTTCTGGCGGCTCCACAAAGATTTCGGTATCAATGTCGCCATAGAGGAAGGCAGTCTTGACGTCCATTTGGTGAATTTCCAAGTCCAGCGCCGCTGCAATGGCGAATATAGCTTTATAGCTCATGGGCTTAACCACAGAGGCGAAGGTCTCTTGGTAGTCTATGCCTTCCTGCTGTTCAAAGCCCCTAACAACCCAGCGAGCCTTGTGCCTAAGGACTTCACCCTTTGGTCCCCTTTTGAGCTTGAATACCCATTTGCCGCCTAAGGCATGCTGGCGGGCCCTTGGGACAAGCTCCCATGTGCCATTGGCTTCCAGGGATTCAATTTCATCATTGATCGCTGTTGACCACAGTGACCATTGTGGTGTTCGCTGGGCCTCCTTGTAGGTGCGCGGTTCAGTGGCTTCAGTCGCTAGAAGAGCGGTGCTGAAGCAGGCAAAGAGCAGGCCATAGGCTCTGCCAGATCTGGTGGCTGGGCGGCTGGCAATGCGCAAGTTGGGATGGCGATCCAGTGTGCTAGCTGGTACCACTTGGTCTGGTGGGTGGTCGCCGCCTGGGCTGCTTGGGGGCGTCTCAATGTCGGAGAGGTCTGAATCTTGCTGAATTTCGTTGGGGGGTAGCTCCGCTGTCGCCGTCGAATTTGGGGCGGTTTCAGGCCTTGGTTGGTCCAAAAGGGCTGTTTCTGTAGGCGCTCCCCCAGGAACTGGGCTGTCTTCCAGCGGTGGTGCGTCTGCTTCAAGCGGCTCAAAGAATGGGTCACCAGTTGTCTCCCCCTCTTGGGGCGCGCGAAGTCTGTCCCATCGCGGAGGAGCTGCGTCTGCCCTGGTGCGCTTCTGGCCTGCCCAGAAGTTCGCAGGGCAAGGCCTGTCCTCCAGACAGACAAGATCATGAGTGGTAGTAACCACGCCATCGTGGCGCAGTATTCTGTATATTGAGGTGCCTTCATAGCCCAAAAGGCGGCAGTCAACTCCCTTGTCCTCCCCAATCTTATTCCTTGGCCCTGTTTTGTAGCTGAGGCAGCGGCTGCCCAGCGGCCGGAGATGGGCGACGTCGGGTATCTCGCCATACCAGGCCTGGTATGGGGTCATATTCAGGCGAATATGGGGGGTCAAGGTCCTCAGGTAGGCGATGGAGCCCAAAAGGTCGGGCCAGTATTTCGTGCTTAGGCCGCTGTCAATAAGGACAGCGTGAAGGCGTTCCTCCAAGATCCGGTTGGTGACTTCTGCAACTCCATTGGACTGATGCTGGTCTGTAGCAGTGAATTCAAGTGAAATGCCCTTGTCTGCGCAATAGGCCGCCATCTCATGGCTTGTGAATTCACCCGCCTTGTCAAGGCGAACGCGCTTACAGCGCCGCTCAGGGCGCTCCCAGCGGTTCAAAAACCGCTTGAGCGCACGCAGGGCTTCACTGCGCTGGCAAAGAGGCACAGCCGCAGTAAACCCAGTAGCGTCATCAACAATGGTAAGCCAATACCGCTCCCCCTGCCTGCCAGCGGGGAGTGGCCCAACGATGTCCATGTGCACAAAGTCCAGGGGGTATTCACCCCTTTTGAAAGGCTTCTTGTGAGGAGTCTGGGCGAATTTGGCTTTGGCACAGATCTCACAGACACAAGCGGGCGGCAGAGGCCTCATGCCTGTAACCATGGCCTGCACCTTTTCCAGGCTTGCCTGGCCAAGGTGGGCATACCGCCTGTGCCAGGGCGATAGTCAATTCTGATTCAGGGAGTAGGCGGCAAGTCCAGTGACTGGCTGCCAAAGGTTGAACAGGTAAACCCCATTTTGCTCCTCACAGTAGGTTGTCAAACCTGTAGCAGTAGAGACAGACATGCCTGTATCTGTGAAGGCGAGCTTCGCGCCCTTGCGCTGGAGCTGGGAGGCAGAAACAAGGTTGCATGCCACATCTGGGCAGTAGAGGGTGTTGCTAAGCCTCATACGCCGAAGTTGGCCATTGACACACAAGTTCAAAATTGCTGTACCAATCTGGGACAGCTTGGTTTGACCGCCTCCAAGGCCGATCATTGGTGGGCCCGTGTATGGGCGCAGTGTTTCCGGCAGGAAGACCTCCTTGGAGCAAGAGATGTGGTGACTGCAGCCAGTGTCAAGCACCCAGTGGCGGGAGAGGTAGGCAGTGTTTTGGCTGGCTGACAGCCCTGACATGGCTGTGGCGACAAAGCCAAAACCAGCTCCTCCCTCAAATTCTGGGAGCCGCTGCTGGTGCGCCAGGCCTCCTGCAGAGGGGAGAGGTATCTCATTCACGTTAACCTTTGACTTCTTGTGCTTCAGGTTCCGCCTTCCTCTGTCGGTCTTGTGGAACTCTTCCTTCAAATGAGGGTACTTCTGCCAGCACTCATTTGCAGTGTGGTATGCCTTGCCACAAACTGTGCAGGGAGTGCCGGGCTTAAGGCTTCCTGACTGCCTTGCTACCAGGCCAATCTCTCTTGGGCGGTCAAGAGATTGAAGCCCTTGTTCGAATCTTTCAGCGGCAGTGACTGCTTGGTTGAAAGTGACAGCAGCCTTCGTGGTACCGCCGTTTCCATCCTTTTCAGCGATAAGGCTGTGTGTTTGGTGAAAAGTAGCGAGGAAGGTGGAGTATTCGGGGGTGAGGCCGCTGAGGAAGTGGTCGACAAAGAAGGGCTCTGCGATAGCTACTGAGGAGTCCAGGGATTCAAGCTCTGCCTTTGCAGTGCGTAGTCGCTCTGCAAACACCGAGATCCTCCCCTTACAGTTAGCCAGCGTCAGCATGCGGTAGGCTTGGTGCAGATTTTGAAATACTGCGCTGCCTGTTGGGCGGAAGCGTTCACGCAGGGCAGCCATGCCAGAGGCCACGGTGGTCTTGCCTACTAGCAGCTCCTTCGCATTCGCTCCACACCTGGCCTTCATGTACCAAAGAGCCTTGTCTTGGTTGTTCTCCCAGGTTTCCTGGCGAAGTGTCTTCTCCTTGTCGGTCTCATTTTCAATAGCCGTGATGCCATTGCAGTTGCTGCCTTTTTCCAGGTAGCGCCCATAGCCTGAAAAGCCAAGGAGCTCAGTGACTTGTCTTTCCCAGCGAATCCAGTCATTTGGGCTGTCCAGTGTTGGGATCAGCTCAAGGTTGGCTGTGATTTTGTCCATGGCGCCGCTTTGCTGGTGGAGAGTCGGGCTCTGGCGCTGGTCTCTTTGTTCTTGCCCACTGAATTATGGCTTCCTTTGTCCAATATTCAACCCTGCCTTGAACTTGTTGTTGGTAGGTAGCTTGGGTAGGGTTGAGGCTGTTGTAGTATGGGCGCTTTCCTTCGAGGATAGAGGAACCAGGTGTATGTGGTGACGCAGTGATGGCTTCAAGTCCAAAAAGGTCGCAAGAGCTGGCTTCACTGAGTTGGCTTTCAGTGGCGCTTGTGCTGGTACAGCTCTCGCTGCTGAAATTCGAGAAGGTAGGGGTGTAGGAAGAGTTGTCGGTGTCAAGAGGCTGTGAATCGATGTCGGCTGTTAGGTGGGTAAACAGCTGGGTGTCGAGGTGTCTTTGGCGTGTTGGAGGCTGTAGTGGGCGAGGTCGAAGTGAATATCGTGATGGTTGTGAGTTCATTGCGCCCGTAGGGCCTAGTTATACTGGCAGTGTCAGCGAAAAGGTAGTGGCTGGCAGGTGGTGCATCTCCCCCTGGTGGCCGGTCGCAAAACAAGAGGGCTGGAAGCACGGGCCACTTTCAAAACAGAGCGCTGCGCTACCCAGCCTTGCAAGCCGGCCGGCCCCCCAAGACACCACCGC
>NW_026055586.1:4861-6038 GCF_023757995.1 Alternaria metachromatica
TAGGGTCCAGCGCTGTCGCCGGGCGTTGGCCTTACTGTGTTGGCTTCTTGGGCAGCCTTGCGCCGCCTGTTTCGCCCGCAGCAGCCTGCCGCCGCCCCAGCATGCCCACCAAAAACAGCTTCAATGCTGCCTGCCTGGATTTGGCCGCCGCTATCCCACGGTGGTTTTCCGCTTGCTGGCGTTCCCCACGGCAGTCCTGGGTCGCGCCGCCTCCACCAACTTTTCAATTCTTGTTCCACCAAGAATTCAAACCAAAACCGCCATATGGTTTATGGTTTGTATGGCCATGAGCATGTCTACACTGTTTCCCATACAAAAACCAGCACCTCCGAGATGGTTACCGCCACCTAAACCCCGCGCTGCGAAAATCGAGCCGAACGATGTTCCTACATATCATAGGGATGGAGGGCTATCGCTGCAGAGGCGGGCTCGCTGGTGTGCGCAGGCGGAAAGCGCGAAGTCCAGTTCCAGGGCAATCTGGTTCCAGATCTGGGGAATCCTGCCAAGTTTTGAAGGAATGGCATCACTGGCCGGCCAAAGGTGAGCTTGCTCCTGGAGGTCGGTTGCGAAAATAGCGCCTTCAAGATGGTAAACAGGTGAGCATTGAGGAAAGTAATAAGCCAGTTGTGGATGGGTTGTCGTTTCGGCGGCTGTATTGCTTAGGTCGTCCCCTGCCTGAGCAGCCCTTCAAGGGGGAAGGTAAACAAAGTATGGCTCGACAGGCTGATAGGGTTGCACCGAGAGGTGTAGTCACCGACAATTCGGCCCTGGGCGGAGGGAGCTCGCTCCACTGCCTGGCTGGGATTGCCACCAGAAGTCTTCCATCAACCAATTTTTATTGGCGCCTTTCTCAATATTAAGCAGAACGAGCGTGGGGTCGAGAGTCTCCCTCCCTTTTTCCGGGTGACGTAAAGCATCGTGAGAGGTCTTAAACCCGCTGGTATAGAAATCTGAAGCCGCTCCATTGGAAAGATTCGCTTGCGAGTCCTTTGAGGGAGTGAAAAAAGAGTAAAAGTAGGTATCTTCAAAGTGAATTTTGGCGGCGCAAGGCCGGGCTCATAACCTATTGAATGGGATAAATTGAAGATTGATTGAAGACTGAAACATAGGCGGAGACGCCCCTATATACCCCAGAGGTGGCTGGTACCAGCCACCCCAAATATCATGAACTTCAACA
>NW_026055587.1:0-5862 GCF_023757995.1 Alternaria metachromatica
AAGAAATAGCAATTCTCTATAGTTATTCTTTACCTAGCAACAATATTATTACCTTTTACCTACTATTTACTCTGCAATTACTTTATTGCAAATCTTTATTAGTTATACTATTTATTATAGTATTTAAACTACTTTGTTCTAACAAAGCTATATTCTATTATTAGAGAATAGTTCTTGTTACCTCTCTATTCTTTACATAAAGTAAATATATATTAAAGAGTACGTAGAGTAGTTTAAAAAGTAGATATATATTATTAATAAAACTCTTTCTATCTCTTAGGCCTAAAGAGGTAAATATTAGTTATATAGGTAAAGTCTTAGTATAGAGTAAAGTAAGAATACGTAGTTAGTAACTCTATATAGTAATTTTATTATATATATATTTTCTTAATACTTTATACTTATAATATATTACTATAGAGATTAATAGAACTTTCTCTATAATATATTCTTTATATATAGTACTTTAAGAATAAAAAAGAAATATTATACTTATAATAAGTAATAGTAATAGAAGCGTTTCTTATAGACTTAGAAGTAAAATTAGAAATAGTAATAAAAAGCTATAGAGCTTTAATAATCTTAACTCTAAAATTAAATATAGAAAAAAGTATTCTAGAGTATAAATATAAATAGTAATTATAGAAGTGTTTTATAAAAAAAAGAAAAAGATAAAGTATAGTATAATAGAAAATAGAAGCTTTTCTATTCGCTATAGGTAAGAAACTAAAGTAGAAGTACTATTAAATTATAGTTCTACTAAGTAAGTAAACTTTAAGTTTAAGGTAGTATTAAACTAGAGTAGTATTATAAGTCTAGAGATATCTTTTCTAGTTTAAATATAGTCTAGAAAATAGTAGCTTACAAGAGATAATATACAACTTTATATATAGAAAATACTTCTCTATATTCTAAAACTTTTTATAGACCTATATATAGAACTTAAAAATCTACTAATATATCTACTAGATAAGAAAGCCTTTATATACTTAATTATTCTTTTTAACTTTTAATATAGAATTTAGCTTCTATAATAGTAGTAATAATACTTAGAATAATAGAATATATTACTCTAGTAGTTATTACTAGTTATATACGTATTATATTTAACTATTTTATTTATTAAAACCTTAAAAAAAAAAGATTAATATTAGATAGCTATATAAGTAAAGCTTAAAATAAGCTTTTATTAGAACTAAATAAATTAGATAAAGGTAAATACTATTATTAAAAGATATCTTATAGCCTTATATATTATTAGTATCTACTACTTTATCTAAGTAGTTTCTTTTTCTAATAATAGTAATTATAGTAAAGTACTTTAGTAAGATTAGTATATTAAATTAACAGCTAGCTAAGTTAGTAAAAAAACTAGTAACTTAAAATAGGCTTAACTTTATCTAGAATATATTAAGTAATGTTTTTCTTAGCTAAAAAGAGGTAGCGCTTTACTAGCTATAAAAGATAGTATATATATAATATAGTATTAAACTACACTAGTAGATATAAAATTATAACTAGAATAGATAGTTAGTATATTAAAGAATAGTGTAATATAGCTAATATAGATAAGCTTATAGATAATTATTTTTATAATATATACTACTAGTAGTTACTTTAGTATTATATAAGACTTTAGAATATATTTAGATTATCTTAAAGACTTTAGACTAATAATTAGATTATCTAATCTCTATTTAGTATTACGTAGTTATATAAAACTAATACTAGTACTAGCTAATAGTCTAGATAAATATTAGTAATGTATATAATAGAGATAAAGTAGTTAGTATATTATAACTAGATATATATTAGCTATTATTCTAGTATTAGAGTTAGTATAAGTGTAAGTATAATTAGTTATAAATTTAAGCTTATATTAGAGATTTTTAAATTTACTATTAGTAGATATAGTAAGACGTTATTACGTAATTACGTAATTATCTAATTAACTAGATTTAAGAAATACACGCTATAGACTTTCTTTCTTTAGTCTAGAGATGTTAATAAATATTATTTAAGTATATAAAGTAACTAACTTTAGTTTCTTATTATACTTCTAAGTATCTAAAGTTATACTAATTACTTAGATTTAGAATAGCTTATTTAATATATACTACTAGTCTTATTTTAAGTTAAGTCTCTATAGTAAGATACTTTAAACTATTAGTAGAAATGTTAATTTACTTTTAAAGATAAGAAAATAATATAATTTAATATTATCTAGTAGTTCTATAGTAAGCTAATATAATATATAATATATAATTAGTGTTATAAGTAGATAAAGAATAGTTACACGTTAAATAATTATAGATATACTATAGTAATAAAAGTATATAATATATAATTTAAATCTACAACTTTAATTACTATAATACTTAATATAAGAATAAAATTGTATATATTTAGTATATTATTATATATTATATTTAGATAAGAGAGAACTATAGATAATAAAACGTAACACTAATAGATACTATAAACTCTTAAATCTAGGTAAGCTTACAAATTTAAATCTTAAAATACTACTTCTTAAGGTTAGCTTAAAGTTAGATTAGCTTTTACTATACTTATAGTTATTTAGAAAACTAATTATAGACTTTCTCTATAGTAGTAATTATACTTAAACTAACTCTACTAAATAAATAGTTAAAATAGTATAGTTAGATTTATATAAGTAAATAGAAATAAAAAGTCTAATCTACTAGTAGTTATATATTTTTAGAATAAAGATTAGACTAGATTAACTAAAAAAGAATATTATGTAAAAGTATCTATAGATATTTCTAACTAGCTAAGTTCTAACCTCTTAGTATTAGTAGTAGTAAGGTTTTAAAAGATTTTTCTTCTAGAGTTTAAATAACTAGATTTTTATTATAAAGAAGTAAGTATATTAAGTTAAAAAAACTATACTTAGTAGATTTTAGTAATAGCTAATTTATCTTAATTCTTAATATTATATAAATATCTAGTTACTTTCTCTTCTTCTTAGTTCTAATATAAGAAAGATAAGATATATTTAGATAAAGAACTATCTTTTATAGTTATTTACTATTTATATACTATATATTTAAATATAAGTAAAAATAATTTAGGTTTCTACTCTACTTTAGTTATTATCTTAGTATAACTATATTTATACTTTTTACTCTATTCTAAGCTACTTTTAGTATACTTAAAATTCTTAACTTATTAACTTACTAGTAAGTTAACTTATTATTATATTATAAATAAGCTATATATTAAAAAGAAGAGTTTATAAAAAGTATATTAGATAATTTATATTTAAAGTCTACTTTTAAAGAGCTAGAATATAGTAAACTAAAGTATAAATTATTAGTATAAGTATTTCTAATACACTTAATATTTCTAAAATTTAGGCTAGTAAAATAACTATATTAGAAAATATAGTTATATCTTAGTTAAATTTCTTTTAAGAAATAAAGCTATAGAGTATAAAGTAGTAAAAAAACCTATTATAAGTATTTTAAATCTACTTCTATATAGATAGCTTTTATATTATCTTTCTATTTCTATTTTTCTTTAAAAATTTTAAAGATTATATTATAATTTAGACTATTACTTACTATTAACTTTTCTATTTAAAATACTATCTACTATACTTAGAAAACTCTAATCTAGTAATATAATATTAGTTTTACTTAATATTCTTATTTACTTTCTAATAATTGTAAATATATTTCTACTATAGAGATACTCTTAAATAAGTTATAAGTTCTTTATATTATCTTTATATATAAAAGATTCTTTATATATTAAATCTTACTTTAAGAAATATATTTAGAAGCTTTAATAAGTAAATAGAAATTATAGTATTAATATATACTTTGTTTTAAAACTAAAATTCTACTTTAAACTCTATTAAAATACTACTATATTAGAACTCTTAAAACTAAAGCTTTCTACTAGAAGTAGGTAATTTATATTATTTAACTCTACTTATTTCTTCTCTATACTAACTTATATAGAAAGTAAAGTCTTCTAAAAAGTCTACTTCTTTTTTATTAAGATCTATAGCTATTAAACTATTTTCTTCAAAGCTTTATTCTAAACTCTTCTATTAAAAAATAAAGTAATTAAAATATAATTTTCTTATCTAATATATATTACTCTTCTTATTATATATTATTAATAGTATTATGTAAAGATTATAATAACTTAGGTATTATTATCTTTTTTATTAAGCTTTGTTAAGATTGCACTTATTATAATTTCTTAACAAATTAGAAAAATTCCTAGTAAATCTAATTGCTTACATAATTAAGATTTTAGTAGCTAGTTTTAATCTACTACACTAGAAGATTCTAAAACACCTCTATTTATCTAAGCCTAGTTAATATTAGAGTTATTACGTAATTTAATAACTCTTATCTTCTTATCTCTCTTTCTGCAATTGCTAAAAGATCTAGTAATAAACTAATTATTAGTTTATGCAATACAACGCATAGACTAATATAATTAGTACTAGTCTAGATTATAAATCTAGAAGATAAGAAGAATTTAGTAGACTTAGATTATAAATCTAGGAATTAAGCAGATTTAATTATAAATCTTTATCTTTAGGCGGAAATAGGTAGATATTTACACAATTATTCTAGTAGCTATTTTCTATAAAAGAAATAGCAATTCTCTATAGTTATTCTTTACTTAGCAACAATATTATTACCTTTTACCTATTATCTACTCTGCAATTATATTACAATCTTTATTAGTTAATACTATTTATTATAGTATTTAACTACTTTGTTCTAACAAAGCTATATTCTATTATTAGAGAATAGTTATTGTTACCTCTCTATTCTTTACATATTATAGTTAGTAAGTTAAGAAAAGTTAAAAGTAGATAATATTATAGAATAGAGCTTAAAAAAAGCGTTTAAAAAGTTATTATAGAGTAATTATTAGTATACCTTTTAGTTTAACTTAGATATTAGCTTTATGTCTTATATATAACTATAAACTAAGAAAATTACTCTATAGTATATTAGTATTCTTATTATAGTAATGTTCTTTAAGTAAAATTTTAATAATTCTAAAGTAAATAGAAATATATTAGTAAAATATAAAACTACTAGTTAACTTATACTTATCTAACTCTATAGCGTTATTAATATTAATATTAATTAAGAGTTTAATCTAAGTTTTACTCTTTTTTCTACTCTTTTTATTAAAATCTTAATCTAGATATTAAGAATCTAATTCTTAAAACTTAAATTTTCTTTAATAAACTATATAAACGTTTATAATTTAAAGCTTACTTACTAGTACTTCTAATAATACTCTTATGTTTACTAAGAAAGTTTTTACTACTATAACTTTTATAAAGTATCTATAGTATAGTATATAAAGAATAGATAGGTAACAAGAACTATTCTCTAATAATAGAATATAGCTTTGTTAGAACAAAGTAGTTAAATACTATAATAAATAGTATAACTAATAAAGATTGCAAATAATTGTATAGTAAATAGTAGGTAAAAGGTAATAATATTATTGCTAGGTAAAGAATAACTATAAAGAATTACTATTTCTTTTATAGAAAATAGCTACTAGAATAATTGCGTAAATATTATCCTATTTCTGCCTAAAAATAAGAATTTATAATTAAATCTACTTAATTTCTATTAATTTCTAGATTTATAATCTAAGTCTGCTAAATTCTTCTTATCTTCTAGATCTATAATCTAGACTAGTACTAATTATATTAGTCTATGCGTTGTATTGCATAGACTAATAATTAGTTTATTACTAGATCTTTTAGTAATTGCAGAAAGAGAGATAAGAAGATAAGAGTTATTAAATTACGTAATAACTCTAATATTAACTAGGCTAAGATAAATA
>NW_026055588.1:0-5712 GCF_023757995.1 Alternaria metachromatica
CTTTCTCTACTTTAGTTCTTAAAGTTCTTATTTAAGTATTTACTACTACTACTAAGATCTACACTAGAGGCTGTTTAACCTAAAGTTACCTCTAAGGCTTTATTATAGACCTCTACGCCTGCCTACTTGCTAGAGCGTAAATTCTGCTCTAGCAGAGGAGTATAAGTAACACGCTTAAGCGCTATCTATTTTTAGAGCTAGTTTATTTAGTAGGTAAGTTGTTACACATTTCTTAGCAGATTCTAACTTCTATAGCTACTATTCTACTATCTAGATAAACTAACACCTTTTGTAGTGTCTAATAAGCGTATATTCTAGCACTTTAACCCTCTGTTTAGTTTATTCTACATTGCTAGTTCTGCTTACTAAAAATAGCCTACTAATAACGTTTTATTTAACTATCTACGTTTAATTAAGTAACAAGAACTTCTTATATATTTAAAGTTTAAGAATAGGTAAAAGCTATTTTAGCCTCTAGGCCTCTAATTATTCGCTTTACTTTATAAAACTAAATACGTTACTACTATTCTAAGAGAAACTTTAGCAGAAACTAGCTACTAGATAGTTTAATTAGTTTTTCGCCTCTATACCTAAATTTAACAATTAATTTACACGTTAGAACTACTACAAGCCTCTACTAGAGTTTTCTCTAGCTTTACTCTATTTAAGCATAGTTTACTATCTTTTAGATTCTAATAGCTATGCTCTTACTTAAATTCTTCTAAAGACATTAGAATTAGTTAATAGTATACTCTTACAGATTTCTACCTCTGTTTACTTTTATTACGCGCTTAGGCTTAACACCTAAACACTTATATAGATATTAGACTTCTTAGTCTGTATTTTAAGACAGGCTGCTTATAGCTATTACACTAGCATTCTAGTAGATACGCAGACCTTAGTCTAGGCTAGTAATATATTATCTCTTCTATAAGGCTTCTCTAAAGAGAGGTACGTAATAAAGACCTTTATCTTACTACCTAAACTAATACTAGCCTACCTATAGAAGAGTACACTAAGCAAAAGCCTAGATAAGTAACTGCAAGCAAGTCTAGCTATAAGCGCTTCTCTTTTAATAATTTTACGTGCTATTTAACTCTCTTTCTAAAGTGCTTTTTATCTTTTAATTACTCTACTTATACGCTATTAGTCTCTAGCTAATATTTAGCTTTAGAAGAAATGTACCTTCTATTTAGAGCTATATTTCTAAACAACTTAACTTGTTAAAGAGGCTTTACACAGTAATAGCTAGCAACTACGTATAGAATTCTTACCCTCTATAACGTTCTATTCTAAGAAACTTAGACTACTACTAAAGCTAAAGCGCCTTCTATAAATTATAACTTAGACTCTAAAAGAGCTAGATTTTAAATTTAAGCTATTACTGCTTTACTTACTATTACTAAAGCAATTCTAGTTAGTTTCTTATGCCTCTGCTTATTAATATACTTAAGTTTAGTAGGTATCTCTACCTAATCTAAGGTTAAAGATTAAAAAAAAGGCTTACTAGACGCTAACCTTAGCTAGCAAAGAGCGCAACTTATACTACGCTCTAAAACTAGTAGGCTAGCTGCTAATAACTTTAAGGCGAGTCTCTAGCGAACTAGAGACAAAAAACGCCTAACACTAAGCAAAGCTTAAGAGTATAAATAACGCTTAAATAGGTATACTCTTTAGAATACTAAAGAGCGCAATATACGTTTAAAGATTTAATAATTTACTAAATTCTATAATTTACACTACGTATTGCATTTTACTGCGTTCTTTATTAATGCTAGAACTAAGAGATCTATTATTAAAAGTTATAATTAATTACGTTATTACTAACGCTAATTACTATTACAAAAGGTTTATAGTTAGTTCTAAGAGTAGGTAAGTCTACCTAGAAAACAAGAAGTACGCAAAAGACATAGGTAAATAATTTAGTAGAGCTAGCTCTACCGCGCACGCTATAAAGTAGTGCCTAGTAGAGAGTATCTAACCTGCCTTATTATTATATAATAATCTCTCTACAGGTTTACCTATAGAGACCTTGTTACAACTTTTACTTCCTCTAAATAACTAAGTTTAGAGAACTTTCTAGCTTAGAGTAGTTATTACTAACCTCTCTAAGCTAGTCTAAACGCTTTACTAAGCTATTTAATTAGTAGTAGTAATAGGTAGTGTATATAAAGGTTAGAGACGTAATTAACGCATACTAATAATACGCGCTTACTAGGCATTTCTTGTTAAAAAGCAATAATTACAATACTTTATCTCTAGTACAACAGAGTTTAATAAGATTACCTAGACCTTTTAGTTAAGATAAAAAACTTATTAGCTCTGTTAGTGTAGCGCGCGTACAGCCTAGAACATCTAAGAGTATTATAGCATTAAATATTCCGCACTAGAATAATACTAATAGCTATAGGCTATTCTCTAACGCCTTAGCCTATTAGGTCTTATTATTAGAGCTTAGTTACCTAAGAGAGTAGTACATACCTTAAGCTAGCTAAAGCTAGCCTATCTCTTTCCGCGCGTTGCAACAGCTAAACGTTACTTTAGCTTGCTATAGAATTAGCTAATCTATACACGCACTAGTAGATCTAGCGTCTTCTATACTAGGTAATATTACCTACGTTACAAGCCTATAGCTAGGCTTACCTTCTTCTAATAGTTAGAGACTTCTCTAGAAAGATTAAGACGCTAGACTAGCAATTATCTTTACTAAGGCTTACTGTTACAGGCCTATATAGGTTAACCTATTATTATCTTAAACTTCTATTAACTTAAGTTAATAGTCTCTCTAAGAAGCTAGCAACTAGCTAAAGCTAGCCTAGCTATTTAGTAGAGTAAGGTCTTGCTTATTATTATAATTAAGTAGACAAGTTACTCTACAAACTAAGAATAGCTATACACTACTACCTAAAAAATTAAAAAAGAGCTCTTAATCTATTAATTCTTATTTTATCTAGACCTAGTAAGTTTCTCTATATTAAGTTAAATTAAGCTATAGGCTCTACGCCTAGTAGTAACCTTCTATTAATTTCTTTAAGTTTTAGCCTTATAACTATAATTCTCTTAGAACCTAAAAACTTTAATTTCTTATAAGGTGCCGAGCAAGTTAGAAAAAGAACATTGCCTAATCTCTAGTTAGTATAGTTTACAGTTAAGACTACAATAGTATTTAATTGTCTTTAATTCTCTAACTTTTATTTACTAATTAATAAAAACATTCTTAGCAAATGCTTTTGCAGTAGTTAGTCTTTAGTAAATCTAAGAATTTTACCTCTAATAACTAAATACTAATACCTCTAACTATTTCTGTTAATTATTGCAGCGTCTCTAGAAACTAATAAAATAGAAATATACGCCTTATTTTATTATTCTATACTAATATATTTAAGCAAAGGCTTACTTTAAACACTCTAATTTTTTTAAAGTAAAAGTTCTAATTCTCTAGCACGCCTAGTAAAGAGTATAAGGTTCTTTAGAAGGAAGGCCTAGCTAAACAAGTACACGTAGTAAGGCAGACCTGCTAGCTAGGCCTAAGTTTTAACTACAAGCTTTTTAACTATAACAACTTTAATATACACTATTAGAGCTAGAATTACTATAGCTACTAGCACTAGACTTACTCTCTAATTATTCCTTGTTAAGAGATTTAAATTATACTTATTCTAATTACAAGACCTAAAAGAGCTCTATATTAGTATTTATTATTACTACCTTTCTGTGTTAGAATTAGGTAATTTACGCGCCTACTACCTTTCTTAGATATAGTAGCTGTTTCTTAGGCTACCTCTCTAGAATTAAACTCTAATTTCCTGTTACCTATTAAAACTATAGTAAGCTAATACCTTACTATCAAAAGTTAATAGAGTAGAAATTTAAATAAACTATCGCTAGCGTAAGGCTATATAATCTATAAAGTTATTATAAATTACTAAGAAGCTCTAAAGAGCATTAGTTTTTTATCTAATAAACACATCTCTTCTAAAGTTAGAATTTTTAGTATGTATTAGCTCTAGAATTACTATAGTTATCTAAGTAGTAAGGTATTATTAAATAAACAATAACTAATTTAATAAGCTATTCGTAGTTTTATAGTATAATTACTTATACTTAGATATATATAGCTTAATCTTTAAGACAAGCATATAACTACTAGTAGAATTAACTAGGTAATAATTGTACGCTAGAGCGCTAGAGCGCTAAGACTATACTCTTAAAAGAGTAGACTATACTAAAGAGAGAGGTTACTAAAATAACTCTAACTACCTACTACAAAAGCACCTAGAGCGCAATTGCAGTAGACAGCCTATTTATTTACCTCTACTAAGTTCTCTAAGGCGTAGTCTACTGCAAAGCCTAACTAGTGTTACTACTAGTAGTAAGCCTACTATATATACGCCTTAAAAGAAGAAAGCCTACGCTACTTTACATATATAAAGTGTAAATAGGCAGCAGAATAGTCTCTAAAGAGCTAGTAAAATTATTAGTAGAGCTATTAATCTATAGACTCTAAAAATAGTGCCTACTTATAGAAGTAAGCAGAACTTTAGGCGTTAAGCGTAAGTATAGGTATAGCGCTAGAGCGCTGCTTTGTAATATAGGCCTTAGCCTACCTCTATAAGCCTCTAATAGTTGCTAAGTTCTAGGTAACGCGCTAGCTAGAGTTAACGTCTCTAACTACTACCTAGGTAACAAGGCATGCAAATATAAAACTAAAAAGTAGTACCTACTTCTAAAACTGCGCTGCAAACAACGCTAAAGTAGAAGAGAAGAGTAGAAAGTATAGCTAAAGTAAGAGGCAATCTACTACACTAAAGTAACTAGTATAGCCTAACAGCTACTAATCTGCAAATAAGAATAATAATAGGCAGAGGCACTAGCGAAAACGCAGCCTTAATCTCTAGGCCGAAGCCTATTTACTCTAAATACTACCTAAAAAGTCTATCTACTAGCTAAATATTAATTTAAGTTGCCTTATAAAAATATTTAGCCTGTAGTAAAGCGTAAAAGAGTTACTCTCTAGGCGCCTCTAGCTAGTTTAGTGTCTAAAACGTCTATCTACTAGCTAAATATTAATTTAAGTTACCTTATAAAAATATTTAGCTAGTAGCAAAGCGCAAAAGAGTTGCCTCTAAAGCGCCTCTAGCTAGTTTAGTACTCTAGACCTAATTACCTACTAGCGTAAATATTAATTTAAGTTACTTTATAAAAATAATTACGCTACAGCTTAAAAGAGTTGCCCTCTATAAACTTTATCTATCTAATACTAGTCTAGTTAGGTAGGTAGCTAGATTCTAAGGACTCTAACTACTCTTCTTATATAGTGTAGAAATATTATTTAGCTTAATTTTTGCGTTCTAGAGTTAAGGTAGTAGAAAATAGCTTAGAGGTACGCTTTTTTATATAGAAAACTATATAGATATACATAGGCTTATATAAACTATAAACTAAATCTAAAAAATATAAAGTCTAGTAGCTTTAGCGCACAAAGTAATTACGCCTTAGGTAGTAGTAAGAAAAGGCTTTAAAGTTAAAAAATAAATTAAGAGTCTAGTAGCTTTATAAAATAAATTAAGAGTCTAGTAGCTTTATAAAATAAATTAAGAGTCTAGTAGCTTTGTAAAATAAATTAAGAGTCTAGTAGCTTTGTAAAATAAAGTAAAAGTCTAGTAGTTTTATAAAATAAAGTAAAAGTCTAGTAGCTTTATAAAATAAAGT
>NW_026055589.1:0-5680 GCF_023757995.1 Alternaria metachromatica
TTAATTACGTAAGCAATTAGATTTACTAGGAATTTTTCTAATTTGTTAAGAAATAATAATAAGTGCAATCTTAACAAAGCTTAATAATAAAAAGATAATAATAACTAAGTTATTATAATCTTTACAAAAAAACTACTAAAAAAATAAAGCTATAGAGAAGAAAATTAAAAAGATAAATTTATTTATAACTTCTAATTAGTAATAATATATAATAAACTATAAAGTAGCTTTTCTTATCTAGTAGAAAATTCTTTTAGATAATGTACTTAACTCTTTAGCTATAGCTATAGTAAAGAAAAGAACATTTAGTGTTACTCTCTACTATTTCTTTTTTCTTCTCTATTCTCTATTTTCTCTAGTTCTCTTTTTTACTTATTAATTTATATAGTAATCTTAGCATTTTAAGAAAGTTTTATAATCTCTAATATATCTTTAAGCTAGTTTTTATTACTAGAACTAGAAATACTATAGTTATTTCTAAGCATAAAGTAAGTAAACTTATAATTATAACTATACTATTAAGAATTAGTAGTTTAGAAGAATTCTAGATTTAATATACTACTATACTAAAATAGTTATAAGACTCTATAGGTTTAAAAAGATCTTAAGTATTATAATCTAAAAGATTAGTACTAAAAAAGTTTATATTATTTATAAAAACTTTAAATTAATAAAGGTATTTTAGATATAATAAGCTTAACAAACTAGAAGTCTAATAACAAAATACTTCTCTTTATTTTAAGTATAGCTCTTACTAGTAAATACTTTTATAGTAGAAGAATGTAATTATCTAATAATAGTTAGTATTTAAAATCTTTAATATAGATTTACTATTAAAATAGACTTAAAGTTTTATATTATAAGATAGTAATATAAATAAGAATAGCTAGAGTAGATAGAGTATACTAGACTAGAACTTTAATAGTGTAGCTAAAGTTAAAACTAGTATTTAAGCTATTTAAGTAGCTTAATTAATTACCTTATTTATTATACTAGTGTAGAAATACAAGTATAACGTAGATAAAAAATAAAGTCTATAATTATAATGTATTTATATTCTCTAAATTTCTTATTTTATTGTATATAGTAGAAGAAGATTTGTAGCTTATCTCTAGGCTTAGCGTCTAAAGCTCTTGCCTTTAGCTAATTATTACTATAGATAGATAAAGAGTTTATTTTCTTATAAATTTACTTATTTAGAAGTACTATATATTCTTTATTACTCTAGTGTATATATATTAATTTAAGTAGAAGAGATATTTTGTTAGAAAATCTTAATATTAAAATAAAGCTATAAAGTTTAACGCTCTTAAACTTTAGAAAAAAGTATTAAGATAAATATCTAGAATTAAGCTTAGATTCTATAGAAAAAATAATATTATAAGTATTATATTATATATATCTCTATAAGAGTACTTAGAAGTTCTTTATTTAAATTATTGCTTTTTAGAAGCTTTAAATAAAACTAAGAAATAGAAAAAGCTATATCTATAGAGTAATAGTAATAAAGGTTTAAAGATATAAAGTATTTAAAACTATTTCTAAATTAAGTCTATAAAATAATAATATTTAGTATAAACTCTTAATCTAATATATAATAGATATTTAAAGTAGCTAGAAAGATTCTATAAAAAAGGCTTAAGAGTAAAGTCTAATATATATATATATACTAAACCTTTACTTATAGTTTAATGTTAAAAAGCTTATATTTAACTTTTCTATTTCTTTTATTTCTTTATTCTTTAATAACTTTTATATTTTTTAAATATATTATTATATCTTTATTTTAAAGCACTAGTCTATTATAATAAAAACTATAATACGAATTATATATATTACTTAGACCTCTTTTAAATATACATTTAAATCTACACTTTCTTTAAGATAGTGCTTTTTTTAATAATATTAAATTATAAACTAAAAAAAGTTAACCTTTAAGTATTTATTAGAAGTATTAAAAGCTATATATAAATTTTTAAGAAAATAAAGCTTTAGTTTTCTTATTTATAATTTATTTTAGATTTCTAAAAGAATCTTAAACGCTATACTAGAGGTAAAAATCTTAGTATAAGTTTTTAAACTTCTAGTAGACTCTTTAGAAACTTAATAGATAGTAGTTACTTTTCTAAGTATATTAAATACTATAAGATATAGTTCTAATATTAGCTAGCTTCTAAATACGCTAGATAGAATAACTAGCTATAACTTACGTACACTAACTTTATTATAGTAAAGTATTAATATAGAGTAAAGTAATAAAAGATAGTTAGTAGCTTTATAAAGTAATCTTAATATAAGTATAATCTCTAATTACCTTATACTTACTATATATAGCTATAGACATTAATAGAATTTCTATTTAATATTAACTATATATATAGATAGTAATAATATACTTATAGAAAGTAATAGTAATAAAAGCGTTTTTAGTAAACTTAGAAATAGACTTAAAAGTAGTAATAAGTAACCTAAAGCTATAAAGCTAGAGAAATATTTAAATATTCTTAATAGTAAATATAGAAGATTTCTAAAAGAAAGCTCTTAGTAGAAAAAGTAGAATTTAAAGTATAGTATTTTTCTTTTAGCTATAAAAATAGATAGGTAGAAGTTTAGGTAGCTATATTAGTAAACTCTAGATCTAGAGTAATATTAAATTATAGTACTTTACTACTATAAAATTTAATAACGTATTTACGTAAATAAACTATAGTATAAAGAATAGTAGCTTAGAGAGAACTATAAGAACCTTTTATATAATAATTTTTCTTTTATTTATTTTTTACTTACTTCTAACTTTCTAAGAACTTCTTTATAAACTTTATATATCTAAATACTACTTCTTTATAACTTAATACTAACTACTATTTTCTTTAAAATACTTAACTATAACTTTATTACTACTATTATAGCTACTACTAAAGTAGCTACTTTTAGCGCGCTCTCTATACATTACCTAATAATCTAGTAGATAGAATCTACTACGTTAAATAAAGTAAATAATAATAATTACTATAACTAGAATATTATATTAAAGGTTATAGTTTTTCTTAACTATATACAAGTAGTATATACTACTATATATAATATATTTATTACTAAGTATAAGTTTTAAGCTTAAGAATAGACTAATACTAAATAAGATTTATTATAAGAGATAGCTAGTAGTTTCTACTTTTATAGTAACTAAGCTATATATAGTAATAAGTCTAAACTTATAGACTACTAAAAAGACTTTTATAGTTTAGTAGTATTAGTAGTTTAAAGCTTTATAAGTTAAAATTACTAAAAGTTAAACACTAATAATAAGAAAATAAAACTTTATTAATCTTACTTTAAAGTAGTAGTATAATAAGTATAAGTAGAAAGTTTTTAATATTTTTTATAAAGTATATAACTATAAAGCTACTAAAAAATAAGTAGTAAAGCTTAGTATAGAAAGTAGTAGTAAGAGCTAAAACTTAATAGTATAGATAAAAAATAAATAGGTAGATAATAGTAAATATAAATAGTTAGTAGTAGTTATGTAATATAGTATAAGTTATTAGACTTAAAAGTAATTACGTAAGAAATAAAAATTACTAGTAATTATATAGATATTATATTAGTATCTTAGATTTGTTTTAAAGCTTTATACTAGTATAAATATACTTACTAAGTAATCTTTTAGTTTTACGTAATTATATAAGGCTAGTGCTAGTACTACTAGTTAATAGTTTAGACAGCTATTAGTTATATATAATAAACATATAGCTATTAGCTTATTATAATTATAAAGATAGTAACTATTAAATTAGTAGTAATAGTAGTAATAGTAGTAGTATAGATATACGTTTTATAATTTAAAAATCTAAGTTTATATTAGAGATTATAAAAGCTTACTTTTAGAAGCTAATATTATAATATATTTATCTATAATAATATAATTATATAATTACTTAATTTTTAAAAATATACGCTATAGACTCTATCTCTAAAGTCTAGAGAGAGTAGACTAACTTTATTATTTGTATATTCTTTACTTCTTAATAATGTAACTAGATACTAAAAATACTAGTGTAGATAGCTAAGCTACTTAAAACCTTTCTTTAAGCTCTAGCGTAATAAATAAGCTTATAATAAAATATATAATAGAATTAGAAAGCTTTTAAAGTGTAAATAGTTAGATTTATATCTTTAAGTAGATAGTAAAGAAGTATAAGTATTTTAAAGATTATAGTAAAGTATTTAGAGTAGTATATTATAGTAAAGACTATAAAGCTTTTATATAGTACAATAGACCTTTTACTACTAATACTAATTCTAGAGTTTTCTTTAGTGTATAAGAAACTATACTAATAATAGAAGTTATAGTAGTCTCTCTTACTTTAAAAAAAACTATATATTATATAGTAGTAACTACTACTTCTTAGTATTATCTTTATATAATTAGTAGTAGTAATAAGTAAATATAAATTAAAATATCTAATAATAAAGTTATATAGAAAAATAAAGTAGTATAGTTAGAAAGTAAGAAGCGTTTTAGTTTAGGCTTAGTTTTAATAGCTTAAGAGTTCTATTTATTTATAGTTTATAAATAAGTAAAATATTAAAAATACAGCGTAGTAGGCTCTATATTTAAGATATAGAGAGAAAGTAGTAAAAGTAAAAAGTAAAAGGCTAAGTAGATCTATAGAATTTGTTAATATCTAAAAAGAATAAAATAGAAATAGAAATACTAAAAAGAATATCTTTAAGGTAAAATAGAAGAGCTTACTAATAGTAAAATAAGAAAATATAAATAGATAATAGTGTAAAGAATAGAAAGGTAACAATAACTATTCTCTAATAATAGAATATAGCTTTGTTAGAACAAAGTAGTTAAATACTATAATAAATAGTATAACTAATAAAGATTTGCAATAAAGTAATTACAGAGTAAATAGTAGGTAAAAAGTAATAATATTATTGCTAGGTAAAAAATAACTATAGAGAATTGCTATTTCTTTTATAGAAAATAGCTACTAGAATAATTACGTAAATATCTACCTATTTCTGCCTAGAGATAAGAATTTATAATTAAATCTGCTTAATTTTTATTAATTCTTAGATTTATAATTTAAGTCTACTAAATCTTTTCTATCTTCTAGATTTATAATCTAGACTAGTACTAATTATATTAGTCTATGCGTTATATTGTATAAACTAATAATTAGTTTATTACTAGATCTTTTAGTAATTATAGAAAGAAAGATAAGAAGATAAAAGTTGCTAAATTACGTAATAACTCTAATATTAACTAGGCTAAGATAAATAGAGGTATTTTAGAATCTTCTAGTATAGTAGATTAAAACTAGCTACTAAAATCTTAATTATGTAAGTAATTAGATTTACTAGAAATTTTTCTAATTTGTTAAGAAATAATAATAAGTGCAATCTTAATAAAGCTTAATAATAATAAAAAGATAATAATAACTAAGTTATTATAATCTTTACACACCCTCTTAAGGTGCAGTTTTTAATAACTAAATAATAAGAAAATATAAGTAGTTTTTATAACTAACTTATTAATAACAATTATATAAGAAGTTTTAATAACTATCTTAAAACTAAAAACCTATTTCTATTTCTATTTTTATTTGCTAATATAAATAGTTATATAATAATAACTAAATATAAAGCCTAGACTAGAATCTCTAAGGTA
>NW_026055590.1:0-5595 GCF_023757995.1 Alternaria metachromatica
AATAAAAATAGTATATTAATACTATTATAGGGCTTAGGTTTTTAACCTCTAAGTTCTTATACCTTAGAGATTCTAGTCTAGGCTTTATATTTAGTTATTATTATATAACTATTTATATTAGCAAATAAAAATAGAAATAGAAATAGGTTTTTAGTTTTAAGATAGTTATTAAAAATTCTTATATAAATTATTATTAATAAGTTAGTTATAAAAACTACTTATATTATCTTATTATTTAGTTATTAAAAACTGCAGCTTAAGAGAGTGTGTAAAGATTATAATAACTTAGTTATTATTATCTTTTTATTATTATTAAGCTTTGTTAAGATTATACTTATTATTATTTCTTAACAAATTAGAAAAATATCTAGTAAATCTAATTGCTTACGTAATTAAGATTTTAGTAGCTAGTTTTAATCTACTACACTAGAAGATTCTAAAATACTTTTATTTATCTTAGCCTAGTTAATATTAGAGTTATTACGTAATTTAATAACTCTTATCTTCTTATCTCTCTTTCTGCAATTACTAAAAGATCTAGTAATAAACTAATTATTAGTCTATGTAATACAACGCATAGACTAATATAATTAGTACTAGTCTAGATTATAAATCTAGAAGATAAGAAGAATTTAGCAGACTTAGATTATAAATCTAGAAATTAATAGAAATTAAGTAGATTTAACTATAAATTCTTATCTCTAGGCAGAAATAGGTAGATATTTACGCAATTATTCTAGTAGCTATTTTCTATAAAAGAAATAGTAATTCTCTATAGTTATTCTTTACCTAGTAATAATATTATTACCTTTTACCTACTATTTACTCTATAATTACTTTATTGCAAATCTTTATTAGTTATACTATTTATTATAGTATTTAACTACTTTGTTCTAATAAAGCTATATTCTATTATTAGAGAATAGTTCTTGTTACCTATCTATTCTTTACATTTATAGTAATAAGTCTAAACTTATTAACTACTAAAAAAACTTTTATAGTATAGTAGTATAAGTAGCTAAAAGCTCTAAAAGTTAAGATTACTAGAAGTTAAGCGCTAATAATAGAAGAATAGAAATTTATTAATCTTACTTTAAATTAGTAATATAATAAGTAGAAGTAGAAAGTTTTTTATTTTTTTTATAAAGTATATAACTATAAAGCTATCTAAAGATAAGTAATAAAGCTTAGTATAAAAAGATATAGTAAGAGCTAGAAACTTATTAGTAGAAATAGAAGATAGATAGGTAAGTAGATAATAGTAAATAAAGATAGTAAGTAGTAGTTATATAATATAGCTATTAGAGTTATTAGCTTATAAGTAATTACGCATAAAATATAGGTTATTTATAATTATCTAAATATTATATAAGTATCTTAGATTATCTTAGGTTATCTTGTAGACTTTATACTAGTAATAAGCTTACTTAGTTTCTTTTTAGTATTACGTAATTATATAAGGCTAGTGCTAGTACTACTAGTTAATAGTCTAGATAGCTATTAGTAATATATAATAAATATAAAGTAGTTAGTCTATTATAATTATATATATAATTATTATAGAAGTAGTGTAGGTATAAGTATTATAAGTTATAAATCTAGGCTTATGTTAGAGGTTTTTAAGTTTACTATTAGGTCTAATATAGTAATACGTTATTACGTAATTATATAATTATATAATTACTTAATTTTAAGAAAAGTATACTATAGACTCTATCTCTTAAGCCTAAGAGAGAAATAATAACTTTAAAGTAATTGAAAATAAGTCTTCTTAAATATAAAAATCTTTAATTAATATAATAGCTTAAAAAGAAGTTAAATAATAAAATAATAGTAGAGAAAATTAATATAGTAATAGCTTATAGAGTTTATTAAGAATTATCTAATAAACATAAGTCTTAGAGTAAATACTATACCTAGTATAGTATATATTACTAATCTTCTAATTCTAGATAGCTTTAAGAATAGCTATAGAAAGCTTACTATCTTTAGGCCTAAGAGATAGAGTCTATAGTATACGTTTTCTAAAATTATATAAATATATAATATTCTATTACTATATTAGATCTAATAGTAAAGTTTAGAACTTTAAAAGTAAGTCTAGATATATAACTTATAAAAATACTTATACGTATAGTACTTCTACTATAACTATTATATTAGCTACTTTATACGTAATTATAACAAGCTAACTACTTAATATTTATTCTATACTACTTATAGCTATCTAGACTATTTACTAGTACAAGCACTAGCTTTATATACTTATATAAGAACAAGAAGAAACTAAGTATTAGTAAGTCTATCTATACTAGTATAAAGCTTTTAAACTACTCTAAGATATTTATATAATATTAATACGTCTACTAGAAGCTTATTAGTAATATTACGCTGTTTTCTAGTAACCTAACTATTTATTCTATTTGTTATTATATATCTAATAGTATAGCTTAATACTATACTATATCTATACTACTTTTTACTACTAGTAGAGCGCTACGTTTTTATAACTAAGAGTAATATTTCTAACTATAAGTATTATAAAGTAAATCTTATCTTAGATTACTAGCTTTAAACTTCTAAGCTTTTTATCTACTATACTAAGCTAATTAATAATTTTTTTTATAATTATTATAATTTTAGAAGAATAAGTTATTTACGTAAAGTAGTATATATTTAAAAAATATTAAGCTATAAGACATCTTCTATTAGTAGTAGTAACTTCTATCTACTTTTTACTATTCTAGTAAGAGCTCTTTTTTAGCTTAATTTTTATAGCTATACACTATAAGTCTTTTTTTCTAGCGTTTATAGAAAAAATAGATAAGTTAAATATACTACATATATGCTATTATATAAGTATTATTCTTACTATATAAATTACACTCTCTATTATTAGTATAAAAAAGAAGCTTAGTATATTAAGTTTTTATTATTTAGTAAATATATTAGTAAATTATTTAGAAGTTCTAGAGTATATAATAATACTAATAAAAATATAAAATAAGAAGAAGTAGTTTCTAAAAAATAGGTTTTTAAAATATCTCTTTTAGGCTACTTATCTCTATACTATAATTTAACTCTATTATTAACTAAAGCTTACTAATAAAGTACTCTAGTTTTCTATCTATAATTATTACTAATAGAAGAGCTTCTATTTAATATTATACTATTCTTTTTACTTTATACTCTACCTTTTATCTATTCTACTAAAATCTTTCTATTATTACTATAAGTATCTACTTTAGAAAGCTTTTTTCTACTTTAAACTTTAGACAAAAAATACTTTATTATTTTTATAGAGTTATAGCTCTCTACTTCTACTTCTAGATCTTTCTTAAGTTTACTAAAGAAGTCTTTATTAGTATTACTTTATATAAGTATAATATTATTAAAACTATTAAAGTACGAAATCTATAGTAAATGTTAAAAAAAATATTTCTTAAATTCTATAGTTATATATACTAAGTATAAGGTATTTAAAAAATATAGTTATAATAGAATTACTATATAGAGGTACTAACTATAGATTTCTACTCTACTATAAATTAATACTCTAGTATAATAAGAGCTTACTTAATTTAATTCTCTAATTTTAAAACTTAAAGTTAGTATAATAAAATAATATCTATAAAACTTTAATTTATATAATAGTCTTAATTATTATAAAGTTATAAGAATATATTAAAGTACTCTATCTAGAAAATATAAGTTAGAATCTATATTAAAGATTTATAAAAGAAATAGACTATTTTAGTATAATTATTCTTAAAAAATAGTTAGAGCTTATATACTATCTACTACTCTTAAGAAAATACTTCTTTTTAATATTCTTAATATAAATCTAAGAATTATTTATATACTAGTATACTAAGAATTAGTCTTTTAAAATCTTTAAGATATACTAATTATAAAGCTAAGTATATTAATATTACTACTAGTTACTAGAATAACTTTGTAACTAGCTTTTACTATTATTTTACCTATCTTAATAAGAAAATAAAGCTAAATAAAAGCTTTACTATTTACTTAGTATACTATAGATCTAGTATTAAGAATTGTACTAGCTATAAGTAGATAAGATAACTAAATAGTATCTAGAATAGCAAGTTAAATTTTAGGAAAAAGCTCTTTAAAGAGTAAGATTTTTAAAAGTATAGTATTTAAGAATTTAGTTAGTACGCTTATCTTTTAATATAATTTTTAAACGTTTTTATATTAGCTACTCTATTTCTCTTTTTAATAGTGTAAAAATTCTTTTAGTCTATTAAGTAAAAGTTTTTTTAGCATATAACTTAGTGCTTTATATTCTTAATTATTAGTATTTATTTAGAATAAATAATTAGATTCTACTTTTTATTACTATATAGCTACAAAAGTATAGTCTTAGTAGTAAGCTTAGGTTCTTCTTACTTTACTTAGTAAAAGTAAAAGTCTAATATTTAAAAGTATTAAAGATTAGATTAGTTTAACTACTTTTAAAAGTTACTACATCTTTAGAATAATAATACTAAATAATTTACTAAAAGTACTAAGAGTTAATAGAGATTTTTTTAAGAGCAATAGTAGATAGTAAATAATATTACTATTAGTAGGTCTATTTATTATAAAACTATTAAATTATTATAAGAGACTTAATAATTATAAAAAACTCTTTAATTTAAAGTAGCTTAAAAGTATTAATCTTTTAGTAAATTATTAGCTACTTAATTAGCTTTATTATATTAAATGTTTTTTCTTAAATTAAGATATATATAATAATATATGTAAACTATATACTATATAGCTTTATTAGTAAAAAATAGTATTTGTTTTAGAGCCTTACTTAGAGACTAAGCTTTTTACCTTTAACTATTTATCTCTTTAGTTAATATATACTTTATTATAGAAGCTTTTAATATTTAATTCTTCTTATAATGTAATATTTTGATTATTTTAAGTGTTGTTTCTCTTAATAGTATTATAAATTATTTCGAATATATTAAGAAGACTAGTATAGTAGCTAAAAAGCTATTATAATAATAAAAGTCTTAAAAGTAAAAGCTAAAAAAGTAGATAAGTAAGTAAAGAGTAGTAGTGCTTTCTTAGATATACTAGTGTAAAGATAAAGGTTTACTATAAATTAGTAATATAGTATTAAATTATAACTTAAATATAGTCTCTATATCTAATATTTAGTAATAGAAATAATAGTAATTATTTTCTTAAACGTATTAAGTAATATAATTATACTTTATATCTTAGAACTTTACTATTATAAATAATAGAATATAAATAAATTACTTAAACTTAGCTTAGAACCTAAAGATTAAGAAAAAAAGAAAAGTATCTATACATTTTCTAAATCTTTCGAAGGATATTAAAGGTTAAAATTTAGTCTCTAACTTTTTAGATATTTGTATATAAGAAGAAAGTAGAAGAAATTATAACTAGAAAGAGATAGTAATAAGAATATATTAGTATATAAAAATGTAAAGAATAGATAGGTAACAAGAACTATTCTCTAATAATAGAATATAGCTTTGTTAGAACAAAGTAGTTAAATACTATAATAAATAGTATTAACTAATAAAGATTGCAATATAATTGCAGAGT